>NC_057803.1:198326057-198626958 GCF_018294505.1 Triticum aestivum | reverse complement strand
AGTTTTTGCCGTAACCCTCTCCACTTTTTAGCACGTGCTATGTGGGTGAAATGATGATACCATGCCAACTTTCAACCTTTTTAGAGTTCATTTGAAATGCTTTTGAATTTCTGGGTCTTATAGCTCAAAAAAATTAGTAAATAGATGAAAAATAACAAATGAAGTCAGAAAGGGTTGAAAATTGATGATGTGGCTTTGAATGGTGCATTTTGAACGCACAAAAAGTCTGGAGTTGAAATAAGTTCAAAAAAATGAAATCCCTTTGTAACAGATGAGTTTTTGTCCGAACCACTGATACTTCGAAAGAGATTGTCCATTTTGTACACAAAGTGCATCCAGTTTTTGCCGTTACCCTCTCAACTTTTTAGCACATTCTATGTGGGTGAAATGATGATACCATGACAACTTTCAACCTTTTTAGAGTTCATGGGTAGTGCTTTTCAATTTCAAGGTCATTCAGCTAAAAAAATTAGTAAATGCATGAAAAATAACAAATGAAGTCAGAAAGGGTTGAAAATTGATGATGTGGCTTCGAATGGTGCATTTTGAACACAAAAAAATCTGGAGTTCAAATAAGTTCAAGAAAATGAAATCCCTTTGTAACACATGAGTTTCTATATGAAACGCTTATACTTCGAAAGAGATTGTCTGTTTTGTACACGAAGTGCATCTAGTTTTTGCCGTAATCCTCTCAACATTTATGCACATGCTATGTGGGTGAAATGATGATACCATGCCAACTTTCAACATTTTGAATGTTCATTTGAAATGCTTTTGAATTTCTGGGTCTTATAGCTCAAAAAAATCAGTAAATGCATGAAAGTAACATATGAAGTCAGAAAGGGTTGAAAATTAATGATGTGGCTTTGAATGGTGCATTTTGAACACACAAAAAGTCTGAAGTTGAAATCTGTTCAAAAAAATGAAATCCCTTTGTAACAGATGAGTTTTCATCTGAACCCCTGATACTACGAAAAAGATTTTCCATTTTGTACATGAAGTGCATCCAGTTTTTGCCGTAACCCTCTCAACTTTTTAGCACATGCTATGTGGGTGAAATGATGATACCATGCCAACTTTCAACCTTTTTAGAGTTCATTTGAAATGCTTTTGAATTTAAGGGTCTTATAGTAAATGGATGAAAAATAACAAATGAAGTCAGAAAGGGTTGAAAATTGATGATGTGGCTTTGAATGGTGCATTTTGAACACACAAAAAGTGTGGAGTTGAAATAAGTTCAAAAAAATGAAATCCCTTTGTAACACATGAGTTTTTGTCCGAACCGTTGATACTTCGAAAGAGATTGTCCATTTTGTACACAAAGTGTATCCAGTTTTTGCCGTTACCCTCTCAACTTTTTAGCACATTCTATGTGGGTGAAATGATGATACCATGCCAACTTTCAACCTTTTATAGTTCATTTGTAGTGCTTTTCAATTTCAAGGTCATTCAGCTAAAAAATCAGTAAATGCACGAAAAATAACAAATGAAGTCAGAAAGGGTTGAAAATTGATGATGTGGCTTTGAATGGTGCATTTTGAACACCCAAAAAGTCTGGGGTTCAAATAAGTTCAAGAAAATGAAATCCCTTTGTAACAGATGAGTTTCTGTATGAAACGCTTATACTTCGAAAAAGATTGTCTATTTTGTACATGAAGTGCATTTAGTGTTTGCCGTAACCCTCTCAACTTTTATGCACATGCTATGTGGGTGAAATTATGATACCATGCCAACTTTCAACATTTTCAGAGTTCATTTGAAATGCTTTTGAATTTCAGGGTCTTATAGCTCAAAAAAAATCAGTAATGGATGAAAAATAACAAATGAAGTCAGAAAGGGTTGAAAATTGATGATGTCGCTTTGAATGGTGCATTTTGAACACAAAAAAAGTCTGGAGTTGAAATAATTTCAAAAAAAATGAAATCCCTTTGTAACAGATGAGTTTTCGTCCGAACCGTTGATACTTTGAAAGAGATTGTCCATTTTGTACACGAAGTGCACCCAGTTTTTGCCGTAACCCTCTCAAATTTTTAGCACATGCTATGTGGGTGAAATGATGATACCATGCCAACTTTCAACCTTTTTAGAATTCCTTTGAAGTTCTTTGCAATTTCAAGGTCATTCAGCTAAAAAATCAGTAAATGCATGAAAAATAACAAATGAAGTCAGAAAGGGTTGAAAATAGATTATGTGGCTTTGAATGGTGCATTTTGAACACACAAAAAGTCTGGAGTTCAAATAAGTTCAAGAAAAGAAATCCCTTTGTAATAGATGAGTTATTGTATGAGACGCTTATACTTCAAAAGAGATTGTCTGTTTTGTACACGAAGTGCATCTAGTTTTTGCCGTAACCCTCTCAACTTTAATGCACATGCTATGTGGGTGAAATGACGATACCATGCCAACTTTCAACATTTTCAGAGTTAATTTGAAATGCTTTCGAATTTCAGGGTCTTATAGCTCAAAAAAATCAACAAAAGGATGAAAAATAACAAATGAAGACAGAAAGGGTTGAAAATTGATGTTGTCGCTTTGAATGGAGCATTTTGAACACACAAAAGTCTGGAGTTGAAATAAGTTCAAAAAATCAAATCCTTTCGTAACAGATGAGTTTTCGTCCGAACCGTTGATACTTCGAAAGAGATTGTCCATTTTGTATACAAAGTACATCCAGTTTTTGCTGTAACCCTCTCAACTTTTTAGCACATGCTATGTGGGTGAAATGATTATACCATGCCAACTTTCAACCTTTTTAGAGTTCATTTGTAGTGCTTTTCAATTTCAAGGTCATTCAGCTAAAAAAATCAGTAAATGCATGAAAAATAACAAATGAAGTCAGACAGGGTTGAAAATTGATGATGTGGCTTTGAATGGTGCATGATGAACGCACAAAAAGTCTGGAGTTGAAATAAGTTCAAAAAAATGAAATCCCTCTGTAACAGATGAGTTTTTGTCCGAACCGCTTATACTTCGAAAGAGATTGTCCTTTTTGTACACAAAGTGCATCCAGTTTTTGCCGTTACCCTCTCAACTTTTTAGCACATTCTATGTGGGTGAAATGATGATACCATGCCAAATTTAAACCTTTTTAGAGTTCATTTGTAGTGCTTTTCAATTTCAAGGTCATTCAGCTAAAAAATCAGTAAATGCATGAAAAATAACAAATGAAGTCAGACAGGGTTGAAAATTGATGATGTGGCTTTGAATGGTGCATTTTAAACACACAAAAAGTCTGGAGTTCAAATAAGTTCTAGAAAATGAAATCCCTTTGTAACAGATGAGTTTCTGTATGAAACGCTTGTACTTCGAATGAGATTGTCTGTTATGTACACGAAGTGTATCTAGTTTTTGCCGTAACCCTCTCAACTTTTATGCACATGCTATGTGGGTGAAATGATGATACCATGCCAACTTTCCACATTTTCAGAGTTCAATTGAAATGCTTTTGAATTTTAGGGTCTTATAGCTCAAAAAAATCAGTAAATTGATGAAAAATAACAAATGAAGTCAGAAAGGGTTGAAAATTGATGATGTCGCTTTGAATGGTGCATTTTGGACACACAAAAAGTCTGGAGGTGAAATAAGTTCAAAAAATGAAATCCCTTTGTAACAGATGAGTTTTTGTCCGAACCGCTGATACTTCGAAAGAGATTGTCCATTTTGTACACAAAGTGCATCCTGTTTTTGCCGTAACCCTCTCAACTTTTTAGCACATGCTATGTGGGTGAAATGATGATACCATGCCAACTTTCAACCTTTTTAAATTTCCTTTGAAGTGCTTTTCAATTTCAAGGTCATTCAGGTAAAAAAATCAGTAAATGGATGAAAAATAACAAATGAAGTCAGAAAGGGTTGAAAATTGATGATGTGGCTTTGAATGGTGCATTTTGAACACACAAAAAGTCTGGAGTTCAAATAATTTCAAGAAAATGAAACCCCTTTGTAACAGATGAGTTTCCGTATGAAACCCCTATACTTCGAAAGAGATTCTCTGTTTTGTACATGAAGTGCATCTAGTTTTTGCCGTAACCCTCTCAACTTTTATGCACATGCTATGTGGGTGAAATGATGATACCATGCCAATTTTCAACATTTTCAGAGTTCATTTGAAATGCTTTTGAATTTGAGGGTCTTATAGCTAAAAAAATCAGTAGATGGATGAAAAATAACAAATGAACTCACAAAGGGTTGAAAATTGATGATGTGGCCTTGAATGGTGCATTTTGAACACGCAAAAAGTCTGGAGTTGAAATAAGTTCAAAAAAAATGAAATCCCTTCGTAACAGATGAGTTTTCGTCTGAACCGCTTATACTTCGAAAGAGATTATCCATTTTGTACACGAAGTGCATCCAGTTTTTGCTGTAACCCTCTCAAATTTTTAGCACATGCTATGTGGGTGAAATGATGATACCATGCCAACTTTCAACCTTTTTAGAGTTCATTTGTATTGCTTTTCAATTTCAAGGTCATTCAGCAAAAAAATCAGTAAATGCATGAAAAATAACAAATGAAGTCAGAAAGGGTTGAAAATTGATGATGTGTCTTTGAATGGTGCATTTTGAACACACAAAAAGTCTGGAGTTCAAATAAATTCAAGAAAATGAAATCCATTTGTAACAAATGAGTTTCTATATGAAAAGCTTATACTTCGAAAGAGATTGTCTGTTCTATACACGAAGTGCATCTAGTTTTTGCCATAACCCTCTCAACTTTTGTGCACATGCGATATGGGTGAAATGATGATACCATGCCAACTTTCAACATCTTCAAAGTTCATTTGAAATGCTGTTGAATTTCAGGGTCTTATAGCTCAAAAAAATTAGTAAATGGATTAAAAATAACAAATGAAGTCAGAAAGGTTTGAAAATTGATGATGTCGCTTTGAATAGTGCATTTTGAACACAAAAAAAGTCTGGAGTTGAAATAAGTTCAAAAAAAATGAAATCCCTTTGTAACAGATGAGTTTTTGTCCGAACCACTGATACTTCGAAAGAGATTGTCCATTTTGTACACAAAGTGCATCTAGTTTTTGCCGTAATCCTCTCAACTTTTAGCACATTCTATGTGGGTGAAATGATGATACCATGCCAACTTTCAACCTTTTTAGAGTTCGTTTGTATTGCTTTTCAATTTCAAGGTCATTCAGCAAAAAAATCAGTAATGCATGAAAAATAACAAATGAAGTCAGAAAGGGTTGAAAATTGATGATGTGGCTTTGAATGGTGCAATTTGAACACACAAAAAGCCTGGAGTTCAAATAAATTCAAGAAAATGAAATCCATTTGTAACAGATGAGTTTGTGTATGAAACGCTTATACTTCAAAAGAGATTGTCTGTTTTGTACACGAAGTGCATCTAGTTTTTGCCGTAACCCTCTCAACTTTTATGCACATGCGATATGGGTGAAATGATGATACCATGCCAACTTTCAACATTTTCAGAGTTCATTTGAAATGCTTTTGAAATTCAGGGTCTTATAGCTCAAAAAAAATCAGTAAATGGATGAAAAATAACAAATGAAGTTAGAAAGGGTTGAAAATTGATGATGTCGCTTTGAACGGTGCATTTTAAACACAAAAAAAGTTTGGAGTTGAAATAAGTTCAAAAAAATGAAATCCCTTTGTAACAGATGAGTTTTTGTCCGAACCGCTGATACTTGGAAAGAGATTGTCCATTTTGTATACAAAGTGCATCCAGTTTTTGCCGTAACCCTCTCAACATTTTAGCACATGCTATGTGGGTGAAATGATGATACCATGCCAACTTTCAACCTTTTTAGAGGTCGTTTGTAGTGCTTTTCAATTTCAAGGTCATTCAGCTAAAAAATCAATAAATGCATGAAAAATAACAAATGAAGCCAGAAAGGGTTGAAAATTGATGATGTGGCTTTGAATGGTGCATTTCTAACACACAAAAAGTCCGGAGTTCAAATAAGTTCAAGAAAATGAAATCCCTTTGTAACAGATGAGTTTCTGTATGAAACCCTCATACTTTGAAAGAGATTGTCTGTTTTGTACACGAAGTGCATCTAGTTTTTGCCGTAACCCTCTCAACTTTTATGCACATGCTATGTGGGTGAAATGATGATACCATGCCAACTTTCAACATTTTCAGTGTTCATTTGAAATGCTTTTGAATTGCAGGGTCTTATAGCTCAAAAAAATCAGTATATGCATGAAAGTAACAAATGAAGTCAGAAAGGTTTGAAAATTGATGATGTGTCTTTGAGTGGTGCATTTTGAACACACAAAAAGTTTGGAGTTGAAATAAGTACAAAAAAATGAAATCCCTTTGTAACAGATGAGTTTTCATCTAACCCCTGATACTTCGAAAGAGATTGTCCATTTTGTACACAAAGTGCATCCAGTTTTTGCCGTAACCCTCTCATCTTTTTAGCACATGCTATGTGGGTGAAATGATAATACCATGCCAACTTTCAACCTTTTTAGAGTTCCTTTGAAGTGCTTTGCAATTTCAAGGTCATTCAGCTAAAAAAATCAGTAAATGCATGAAAAATAACAAATGAAGTCAGAAAGGGTTGAAAATAGATTGTGTGGCTTTGAATGGTGCATTTTGAATACACAAAAAGTCTAGAGTTCAAATAAGTTCAAGAAAATGAAATCCCTTTCTAACAGATGAGTTTCTGTATGAAACGCTTATACTTCGAAAGAGATTGTCCATTTTGTACACAAAGTGCATCCAGTTTTTGCCGTAACCCTTTCAACTTTTAGCACATTCTATGTGGGTTAAATGATGATACCATGCCAACTTTCAACGTTTTTAGAGTTCATTTGTAGTGCTTTTCAATTTCAAGGTCATTCAACTAAAAAATCAGTAAATGCATGAAAAATAACAAATGAAGTCAGAAAGGGTTGAAAATAGATTATATGGCTTTGAATGGTGCATTTTGAACACACAAAAAGTCTGGAGTTCAAATAAGTTCAAGAAAATGAAATCCCTTTGTAACAGATGAGTTTCTGTATGAAACGCTTATACTTTGAAAGAGATTGTCTGTTTTTACACGAAGTGCATCTAGTTTTTGCCGTAAACCTCTCAACTTTAATGCACATGCTATGTGGGTGAAATGATGATACCATGCCAACTTTCAACATTTTCAGAGTTCATTTGAAATGCTTTTGAATATCAGGGTCTTATAGCTCAAAAAAATCAGTAAATGGATGAAAAATAACAAATGAAGTCAGAAAGGGTTGAAAATTGATGATGTCGCTTTGAATGGTGCATTTTGAACAAACAAAAGTCTGGAGTTGAAATAAGTTCAAAAAATGAAATCCCTTTGTAACAGATGAGTTTTTGTCCGAACCGCTGATACTTCGAAAGAGATTGTCCATTTTGTATACAAAGTGCATCCAGTTTTTGCCGTAACCCTCTCAACTTTTTAGCACATGCTATGTGGGTGAAATGATGATGCCATGCCAACTTTCAACCTTTTTAGAGTTCGTTTGTAGTGATTTTCAATTTCAAAGTCATTCAGCTAAAAAAATCAATAAATGCATGAAAGATAACAAATGAAGCCAGAAAGGGTTGAAAATTGATGATGTGGCTTTGAATGGTGCATTTCTAATATACAAAAAGTCTGGAGTTCAAATAAGTTCAAGAAAATGAAATCCCTTTGTAACAGATGAGTTTTCGTAGGAAACCCTTATACTTTGAAAGAAATTGTCTGTTTTGTACATGAAGTGCATCTAGTTTTTGCCGTAACCCTCTCAACTTTTATGCACATTCTATGTGGATGAAATGGTGATACCATGCCAACTTTCAACATTTTCAGTGTTCATTTGAAATGCTTTTGAATTTCAGGGTCTTATAGCTCAAAAAATGAGTAAATGCATGAAAGTAACAAATGAAGTCAAAAAGGGTTGAAAATTGATGATGTGGCTTTGAATGGTGCATTTTGAACACACAAAAAGTCTGGAGTTGAAATAAGTTCAAAAAAATGAAATCCCTTTTGTAACAGATGAGTTTTCATCTAAACCCCTGATACTTCGAAAGAGATTGTCCATTTTGTACACAAAGTGCATCCAATTTTTGCTGTAACCCTCTCATCTTTTTAGCACATGCTATGTGGGTGAAATGATGATACCATGCCAACTTTCAACCTTTTTAGAGTTTATTTGTAGTGCTTTTCAATTTCAAGGTCATTCAGCTCAAAAACAAAACAGTAAATGCATGAAAAATAACAAATGAAGTCAGAAACGATTGAAAATTGATGATGTGGCTTTGAATGGTGCATTTTGAACACACAAAAAGTCTGGAGTTCAAATAAGTTCAAGAAAATGAAATCCATTTGTAACAGATGAGTTTTCCGTATGAAACCCTTATACTTCGAAAGAGATTGTCTGTTTTGTACACGAAGTGCATCTAGTTTTTGCCGTAACCCTCTCAACTTTAATGCACATGCTATGTGGGTGAAATGATGATACCATGCCAACTTTCAACATTTTCAGAGTTCATTTGTAGTGCTTTTCAATTTTAGGGTCATTTAGTGCAAAAAGAATGAACTAATAGCAAAAATAATGAACTTAAAATAATCAATTATAATATTATGTTATGATCAAGTAAAACAAAACTATAATATTCTTCAATAGAAAAAACAATAAACTAAAAGTTTTTATAAAACTTATAGCAAAAGAAATCAACTAAAATATTTTATAAACCTCTAGTATTTTTTAACTACAGTTATATAAAATTTATGCAACTAAAATTATCAAAGTATTTTCGGTTCAAAACATTAATGGCAAAAAGAATTTTCATAAAGAAATTATTTTGTTAAAAACTTTACTAGAAAACTAAAATAACAAAATTTGTTCTTGATTAAAACAGGGATGTAAAGAAAGTCTATAATTTTAGTGACCCTACAGCAAAAAAATTAAAGAAATAAAGCAAAAAAGAAAAGAAAATAAATAATGCAAAAAACAAAACAAAAAACTAGAAAAAATGCCACCTACTGGGCCACAACGGCCTGAATACGACTAGAAACCCCATTGGGCCAGGATTCAGGCCCGCAGCTGGCCCAGCAGGCCCACAGGCACAAGTGACAGATTAGGCCCGAATGCCTGCAGTTGAGAGGAGCTCGAGAGGGTGGGCGCAGCAGCGCTTATAAACCACTCTCGAGGTCTTTCAAGTAGCAAGGTGGGACTAAACTTTTGACGCCGGCAGCACAAGGCCTTTGGTCCCGGTTGGTGGCACCAACCGGGACTATATGGGTGCATTGGCACTGGTTCGTGGCACCAACCAGTACCAATGCCCCCTCTTTTCAGCAGCCCAAAGGGTGGGAAGCGGCAGCCTTTGGTCCCGGTTGGTGGCACCAACTGGTACTAAAGGTCGCATTCGTCCCGGTTGGTGTCACGAACCGGGACCAATAGTTCATCTATATAACTAGCACTTGTGAAATTCTTCATTCAGTTCGTCTTCCTCGCCCCGACGACGACGCCAGGCTGCCCTTCTGTGCCTCGCCGTCGCCGTCGTCGCCCTGCCTCGGACGCCGTCCCGCGCCGCCCAGACGCCGTCGCCGCCCCGCCCCCCTGCCTCTTCGTCGCCCGTCGCCGCGCCACGCCCGCCACCAGCCTGCCTCCTCGTTGCCCGTCGCCGTGCCCTGCCTCCTCGTCGCATGTCGCCCTGCCCCTCACCGTCGCCGTCGCCGCGCCCCTCACCGTCGCCCCCGTGCCTTGCCTCCTCGTTGATCGCCACCCCCTTAGTGAGCTCATATGAATTTTCCTAATTTAGATGTGTAGTTTAGATGTGTAGTTAGTTGAGTTGTTGTAATTTGTTCATAAATGAAAATGCAAAAGTTAGATTTTTTTCATATATAATGTAGATGTATATGTATGTGTATGTATGTATGGATGGATGTGTAGTTATATTATTTTAGTTTATGTTTAGTTTAGTTTTAAGATTAGGAAAATTTCAGATGTGTAGTTATATTTATTTAGATGTATAGTTAATTTAGATATTGTAATTTGTTCATAAAAATTGTGCACTTTTGTATAGAAACTTTATTTTTTTCATATGTACGAAAATATAGAATGAAATCGAAAACAAACATATAAGAAAAACAAAGGAAAAATGAAGAAGGAAAAGAAAACCACCCGGCCACCACCGCATTTTCATAAAGTGTTTCCACCGAGTCAACGTCGCACCGATCGAGCACCCGCGGCGAAGCAAGTCTTTTTTTAAGGTAGTTCTTTGTTTAAGTGAGGGGGGGACGTCGGGCGCACCCCTGGCCCTCTCGCTCGACCAAAACTCTCGAGGACACCCAAACCTAGAACAAAACGATGTCGGTCTCCTACCCCCTCCTGCCGCGCCCCTATCCGATCGACAAACTCTCTTGAGGCCACCCAAATTTACCAAGTTAAAAGAGCGTTGTCGTCGAGGCCACCCCGAACCCTTGAAGCGTTGTTGAGGCCACCTTGGACCCTTGAAGCATTGCCGAGGCCACCCCAAACCCTAGAGAAGCGTCGAGGCCAGGCCACTAATTAATATGATTCCTTATTTTTCTTAGCTAGCTAGTTCTTCATTTGCCACTAATATATCCATCTGTCATGTTTGAATAATAATTGCCATGTTGTAAATATTTGCAGAAACTATGGATCCGCACCCCCGAGACGAAGCAACAGAAGCGGTGTTGGGGGAGATAATTGCACACAGAAGTGATGTCGTCTTGTCGCTTCTCAATGACACATGCAGCGATGGTCTGGAAAGACAGGATGAAGAAGCAGGCTATGCCGATGACCAAACAATGGAGGAGGAAGGACACCGTGATGACGGCTCTGGTGACCGAATGGATGGGGAAGGACACCGTGATGACGGCTCCGGTGACCGAATGGAGGGGAAGGACACCGTGATGATGGCTCCGGTGACCGAACGGAGTCCGGCCAGGTATATATAGTAATTAATTAAGCATGTGCTGACTATAGCTAATTGATGCATTAATTGCTTTTGGTATGTACACATATTAACTCTCCTCTTTTTCTTCTTTTCTAGCCCTCCGGATTGAGCAACACTTCGGTAACGAGAGGAGGCCCGAAGAGGAAGTTGCGCGTGGATGAAAGGTACACGATCATCGAAATTGATCGCATTGGCCAACCGATTGAACCCCTCTGGACCAAGCAAAAAATTTAATGCTCAGTGCGGGGTTGTAGTTAGGGACATGATCCCGATTAGCATCGAGCAATGGTTGAAGCCTAAGGACAAAGACTGTCAGGTTTCTTATGTCAGCGATAGGTAGAAAGGTGATCTTTGGACCGCGTTGCAGGAAAATTTCACCTTCCCGCCAGAGGAGGATCCGAAGAATCCAGTTAAAAAGCCAATGATCAAGGCTTATGCTCTTAAGAAGATGGCTGAGCTATTCAGGAGGTGGAAGAATGAGCTGAAATCATCATTTGTCGACCAAGACAAGACTCCAGAATTCATCGGCCGATTTGAGAAGATCAAAGATCAGTGGCCCGCATTTGTCACCAAAAAGAAATCTGAGAGAGCAGCGAAGATGTCAGCGACAAACAAGAAAAATGCTGCAAAGAAGAAGCATCACCATCGCACGGGGTTAGGTGGCTACCTGAAAGCCCGGCCGTTGTGGGACAAGGTTGAGAATGACCTCATTGATAAAGGGATCGAACCAGAGACACGACGCTGGCCAGACCATTGCAGGACTTGGTTCTTCAGGGTTGGGGGAAAATTGGACCCTGTAACAAGGAAGTGTGTTTGGACCAACGAGCAGCTGAACACACCCATCGAGAAGCTTCAGGAGTATATCGAAAAGGCGTAGCAAGGGACGTTCGTTCCGGACAGAGAGAACGATGAGCTCACAGAGGCCCTCGGGAATCCTGAGCACCCTAGACGGACCCGAGGCATGCCAGGCTCCGTTCCGTGGAAGGATGGATTTCCTGACGTAGGCGGTTACAAACGCCGGTAGAGGAAGAAGAAAAAGGAGTTGACCCAACTATAGGCGCTGCACGCAAGGGTACAAGTGCTAGAGGAACAAGACGAGGCCCGCAACACATGACCTGCCGAAGCTGCTATACCCGAAGCTACCCCGCCATCTCAGCGGAGAAGCAGCGTGGCTTCCACGGAGCTGCTTCAGGAGCCTGTCTTCACGGCTCCTGCTAGCTACCCCGTGGATGCTATCATGGAGTCTCAGAATTGCCACCTTATGACGCAGTGGATGGAATTTAAAGTCAAGGCGGCTTTTGGCTCTGTTGCACCTCCTGAACCTGGCACAAATTTTCACTGCCGGCCGATTCCAGAAGGATATGCTAGGGTGATGGTGGCTGAAATCAAAGAAGGATTCGAGGACCTCCAGCTTGACCACCCTACGGGTGACGGGGAGACTCGGATGGGTTCTTGTCTGAAGACTCCATGCCTACCGCGAAAGGAGCTCATCAACCTTCCGAACTGGACGCCTCCGCCTCCTCTGGCGAATTAGGGCACTCCGCCTCCTCCACTGTCTCCTCCTCCGGCGAGTGATCAAGGCACTCAGCCTCGTTCTCCGGCGCGTGGCGGCACTCCGCCTCCTTCTCCGCCTGCGCCGGCGCACCCGAGCAGCCACCAGCCTCCTCCTTCTCCGCCTCGCCAGCAAGGGCGGAAGAGACCCACCGCCGTCTCGGCTGCTCCGGCGCATCATAGTCCTCCTCCTCGTAAGCAAGGAAAGAAGACAGCCGCATGCGCTCTGTCTGCTCCAGCGTCTAGCAGTACATCCAGAGGCGGGAGGCCATACAGATTTGCTCCTTCTCTGAAGACTCCAGAGAAGTTACCATACGAGATGACCCCGGAGGAAAACGAGAAGATCGTGCGACACGAAGTGAGGAACTTCTTCGAAGGGGTGAAAGCAAAGAAGCATCCACCTCCGGAGGAGAAGGTAGATCCGGTGAAAGCGAAGCGCACTCTGGAAGCCCTGAAGAAACCACCGAAGTCTCTGCCGAAAGGCAACTATGAGCGCATTATTGAAAGGTCATTTATCGAAGCAGAGCGGTCGGGAGGTACTATCAGTGATCAAAGGTTAGCGGAACGACGAGCTGGGAAAAAAATTGCCTAGCTAGGCAAACAAGTGAACCAATCGTTCCCCCCGCTCAAGGTGTCTAGTGATATCGTCGCTAACGATTCGAGGATGGTGCCCTGTTATAACAACTTGATGATTACCTGCCCGATGATGTACATTATGAATTCTTGGAGGTGGCAGAACACAGATACGAGTACGGGAAGCCTCTCGTCAAAGATGAAAGGTCTCTAACAATGATGATGCAAAGATTCCATGATTGGTACATGAAAACCTGCAGAGAGTCTGGGGGGAGGAATACTTTGACGCTGAGAGTTAAAGAGGAGCATGACCTCGTTGGAACTGATCTGTTGAATGTTCCATTTGAGGAGTTCTTCCAGTTTTTCAATCAGAGAGCCCTCAATAAATTAACGGTCACTTGCTACTGTCTGTAAGTACTACTTCTATCATTAAGTCTCTATATATAGGTCAGCTCTTTCATTGCATGTATTTATAATTATCCTCACTATATTATGCAGATTGAAGATCGCCGAATTGAACAAAAGACAAATCAGTGACATTGGGTTCATTAACCCAAATATCATAGATGCATTTTCGGTTGAATTTAAGAAAAAAGAAACCAAGGCCAACTTGCTACGATCGCTATTCAAGTGAGTGTTACTTTCTTGTGCATATTCGATTTCCCTTATTAGTCGAGGTTATAGTAATGTAATTGATGAGTTATGCATACGGGCACAGGTTCTGCTATATTCTCTGAGAGATTAAGCTCGAGCAGGGACTAGTAACCGTCTTAGACTCGAGACGAAAAGATCCCAAGGAGTATGCGGACATGACTGAAATTCTCGAGACGTAAGTTAAATCGATCATTACCGCACCATATCGGCAACTTTGTTCACTTCCTGATTTCAAGTAATTGTTTTCTTTGTCTGGTAGGGTTTGGAAAAAAATCACCTCAAAAGCTCCGGGATTGCCGAAGAAGCTGGAATTTAAACACCCGAAAGTAAGTACTACTAGCATGTTCCGCGCATCTCCTAGTGATTCAAGTGCTAGTTTCATCAATACCATTTTAGCATGCTTGCTTATCAGTTTGATTGACCTCTATTTCTTGTAAAGTGGTTGTGGCAGGAAGCCAGGAATAATTACTATGGATACTAATTTTGCGAGTCCATCCGCCACACGACCTGTGAGCGGGGCTACACTAAAAAACAATATGAAGTGCGTAAGCAATAATATTAAGAATTTAACTTTATTTACCATCTTTTGTGTTGAGTTTCATTCATTCATATATATGTATTGACCACCTTCTTCGAATTAGATGTTTCGGATGTGGGATGAACTCCTAGCACCAGATCGCATGCGAGGAATTCAAGAGGAATTGGCGGCATTCTTTCTTGACCACATGATCGATAAAGACGGAGAATACTATGTGGACCATGTGTTCATATATAATTAGAGGATTATATTGTAAGAGATCTTATATTGTATATATGTAGCTAGTAGCGCCGGATAGATATACGAAAACTTGTTGTTCGACCAATCTCTCGGAGAAGAGGAGGTCGATATCACTTCTCTCTGCATGCATATGTTCATGACGATCTCCTGTTTCCTTCATTTTTGCTTGCTAGCTAGCATGTCGAGTGCTCTCTATACGTATAGTACGTAGCATCGACCAAGCACGGAGATAAGAGAGGACACTTCCCTCTATTAATTAATTAGCTACCTAACACAATATATGAAACACCTTAATTAACCATACAAACCCCCCAAACCCCCCCCCCTTCAGAAAAAAAACAAAAACCCTAGCCCCTGAACAGCTAATGCATGGATGCCTATTGGTCCCGGTTGGTGCCACCAACCGGGACCAAAGGGCCTCCTGCCTGGGCTCGCTGCACCGGCCACGTGGAGGCCCATTTGTCCCGGTTCGTGTAATAACCGGGACTAAAGGCCAAGGGCATTAGTAACGACCTTTTAGTCCCGGTTCCCAAACCAGGACAAAAGGCCCATACGAACCGGGACAAATGGCCCTTTTTCTACTAGCGTGATGAAAAGATTTGTTATTTTTATTCTCAAATTATTTCTGTTCTCATTAAAGGGTGATGCTAAGACTTGGTATAATACTCTTGCTCCTGGTTGTGTGCGTAGTCCCTAGGATATGATTTATTACTTCTCGGAAAAATATTTTCCTGCTCATAAGAAACAAGCTGCCTTAAAGGAAATATTTAAGTTTGTGAAAATTGAAGAAGAGAGTCTCCCACAAGCTTGGGGGGGGGGCTTCTCCAATTGCTTAATGATTTGCCTGATCATCCTCTTAAGAAAAACAAAATAATTTATATCTTCTATAATGGACTAACCGATACTTCTAGGGATTTCCTAGATAGTTATGCTGGTTGTGTTTTCAGGGAATGAACTATTGGACATGCTGAAGAATTATTGAATAACATATTGAAAAATTATGATGATTGGACTCTTCCCGAACCACCGCTTAAACCTACTCCGAAGAAGAGGGGTATCTTATACCTCAGTCCTGAAGATATGCAAGAGGCAAAGAAATCTATGAAGGAAAAAGGTATTAAAGCTGAAGATGCCAAAATTTTACCTCCTACTGAAGAAATACATGGGCTTGATACACCGCCACCACCTAAGGTGGTAGAGGTAAATTCTTTAATGAAGTTCAATGACAATGACAATCCTTATAATATGCATCGTAGCCAATGCCTTTATGAGTTTGAAAATTACATTCGAAAGCAAGATCACTTCAATGCAAATGTTATGAAATAAGTAAAATACAATTCTAATATGATTGCTCGCTTGAGTAACTTGTTATTTAGAATGTCAAATGATGTTAGAGGTGTGGGAAAACATACTTCTATAGTTCAAACTCAATTAGAACATGTTGCTAAATCTCAAAGAGAATTGCTTCATGAAATGAATAATAATATTGTCGGGGAAACTGATCCTCGAACACCTATGGGGCCGGCGGACCGGGCCCCTTTCGGTTCGGCGGGGGGCGGAGATCGCACGAAGAGCAGATCGAGGCGAGGCACACGAGTAGTTTACCCAGCTTCGGAGCTCTCCGGAGAGATAACACTACTACTGCTGCTTGTCTGATTGTATTATCTGGTGTTCTTGCTCTCCAAAGTGAGAGTGTGATGTTCTCTGGGCTACGGATGGATCGAAGCAAACTGTCTCCGGCTTCGAACCTATGAGCCGAACCCCCCCTACGTTGCGCATGGGCCTCCTTTTATACACTAAAGGGGTCACCGACAGGTGGCAACGCAGAGGAGGGTAAAAACGTAAAAAGCGAGGTAGTTGATACAGTTGCTTGTACAGTGCACCCTACCTAACCCTGACGGCAGGGGACAAGGGCATTAAATGCCCGTCTGAGTCGCCCGAACAGTGCAGAAAAGGACCGTTAGGGGCGCCACCGTTCGCCACGATGGCGATCTTGTCAGCTTCGCATGCCACTGCGCACCGCTGGCTGCACAGCCTCCCGCCACGCACGCCCGGAGAGGCCCCCAGAGCGACACGTTGGTGGATGCGCTGGAGCGTGGACGCAGAGTGGCCGCCTGCCGCGGCAAGCGCCTTGCCGCTGTTGTTATCTTGTCGGGTCCGGAAGCTTGTCGCTCACCGGGCTTCGAGGTACCTTGGTTTGTCTTCCCGGCAAGCTCCTCTTGCCGGGGCCTTGTTGCCTTGCCGGAGCGCGTGGCGCGTCGCGGCAAGTTCATTGGAGCGCCTTGGTTGGCCTTCCCGGCAAGCTCCTCTTGCCGGGGTCTTGTCTCCTTAGCTTAAATACTTTGTTCTTGGATGGCTCCAAGGGAACCTTGGGGGATCTTGGCGATCACCCGGCAAGCCTTTGCCGCGGGGTGCTGCAACTGCCCGTGCACAAGTTCGGGGTACTAGGGTACCCCTATTCTAGTACACCGACAGGAGCCCCCGGGCCTGGGCCAAACACGGTGCCGAGCGCTGTTGGGCCAGGCCCAAAATAGGGCACGGGCACACGCGGGCTGGGCCACACCAAATCTTGTTCCGTATCCACCGCACTCTCCCATAACGGCACGCGTTGATTGCGGCATCGTGGGAGAGATCGTGGGTGGTTGTTTAAGCGGAAGGCCGAAACGTCCGCCCCGTCCCTCTTTATAAGCAGAGGAAACAGGGGCAGTTCGTTCCCCCTCGCTGCTTGCTGCTACTCCTTCTTCACAAACTCCGCCGCTCCCCTCTTCTTCTCGAAGCCGAGAGAGCAGCGCTCCGCCCCCCCCCCCATTGCCACCAGCATCACCACGCCGTCGACCTTCTCCACCACCTCCGCCATGGCCCCGAAAGCCGACAAGGGAAAGGGCGTGAAGTCGGCCGAGGCGCAGCGGCTCGCGGCGCTGCGGAAGGAGCGGGCGATCTTCACCCCCCAGCTCGGAGTGCAGGAGCTGAGGGAGTACTTCTACCTCTTTTGGGCGACGGAGACGCGTGCGCATCCGCGCACGAGGGTACTCCCGGCCGCTGCCTCGGAGTCGGCTCCAAATGGGTACCCGTTCTTCCCGCTATTCTTCTACTGCGGGCTCTGCCCGCCCTTCTCGGAGTTCTTTTGTGACATTATGAACACGTATGGCTTCCGCCTCCTTGACTTCACCCCCAATGCTGTCTTGACCATGGCAGTTTTCGCACACTTGTGCGAAAACTTTGTCGGAGTCCACCCTAGTGTAGCCCTTTTCCGCCACTTCTTCATACCTCGGGTAGAGAGAGGAGAGCCGCTTGCCGGAGGGATTGCCTGGGTCTCGAGAGTCGGCAAGAAAGAGGCGTACTTGGAGGGTGAGCTTCGCAGCAAGTGGGAGGAGTGGAGAGCGGAGTGGTGTTGGATCGTCGAGGAGGATCCGCAGCCCTTCACCGCCGTGCGCCAAACTCCAATAGTGCGCGGCAATGACTGGAGCAACATGGCCCCGGAAGACGAGAGGCTGAAGATCGCCATCACTAGGATTCTTCGCCTCAGGCTTGCCGGGCTCACCGTAGGTGCTGTCGGGGCAGATTTCCTCCGCCGCCGCATTGCCCCCCTGCAGGAGAGGAGGAGGCCCGCCTGGGAATTCAAGAATTCGGCGGACATCATGAGGCTGCGGCCGGGCCTCAACTACAACTTCACTGTCTTGGAGTTGGATGCAATGCTCTTGGAGTTATTCAAACGCGACCCCCAGCACCCATTCACACTGCCGAGGGGCGTAGTTCCTTTGTGCAATAACTCTTCGCTTGACCGGATCCGCGCCATGATGCCGTTGTGCGATTCACACGGCATCGTCCCCACTTGGCAAGAGCCTGCGGACGACGTTGTGCGAGCGTTCTTCGACACCTTGGAGGAGTTGCCGGTCCGTGCTGATGAGCAGAAGAGCCTCACTCGCGACACCACCGACGAGGAGCTGCAGCTTATTGCTACCAGGGCGGAAGAGGCTGCGGCCGCAGCTGCTGCGGGTGTGTTTGGGTTACTGTGGAGGAGGCGGAGGCTGCAGAGGCGGCAAACCTTGCCGAACGTGCGGAGTTCATGGGCGAGGAGGAGCCTGCTGGTTCCGAAGCCGAGTCGAGCGAGGCCGGCGAGGAGGAGGCTGAGCCTTCAGAGAGCTTGCCGCAGGCGGAGCCCCCGGCCCCGCCAAGGAGGCGCCTTCGCAGGGCCGGGGACGCAGCAGGGCGGCAGCCGGCTCCACAGCCACCGAGCCGCGCGACGCGCTCTACCGCGGCAAGCAATGTTGCCGCGGGAGCGCCTCACGCAACAGCGGCAACTGGAGCGGGATCTTCCCGGGCCACCGCCGCCGCCCCCGCCAAGCGGGCAAGGGATCCTACTCCTCCACCTCGCCGCACCGGAGGAGGGCCGGACTTCGATCTTTCCGCGCTCAGCTCCGATGAGGAGGAAGAAGAGTGAGTTTCTTTGGCGCCCTTATAATCCTTCAATCTTGCTGTTTATATCTTGTATCTGACTTGCTCCAATCTGGACTCTTTTCTTTTCAGAACACTGGCCCAGAGAGCGGCGAAGAGGGCCAAGGCCGCGGTGATCGTCATCGAGGATGACCCCATCGCGTCGGCAGGAGGTGGGTCCGAGACCACCTTGACGGACCCGGCAATCACCCCTCGGAGCAGCCCCCAGCGCAGCCCCCAGCGTAAGTTCATAGTTTAGCCTTCTGCTGTCGGGCGCGCTTGAGTGCTTTTTCCTTTGTTGATATCTTGCTTGTTGACTTGTGCAGGAGCAGAGCAGCCTCATCAGGAGCGCCCGGAGGCCGGTCCCGAAGTGCCACCTGCTTCGACTGCGCCGCCAAGGGAGGAGTCCCCGGCAAGGGAGCGCTCTCCGGCAAGGGGGGACTCTCCGGCAAGGGACGGCACTGCTGATCCTGCGGCGACCGAGGCCGCAACTGAAGATCTTGGCGCAGGTAATCCACTTGCCCAAAAACTTTCCCTTGGGTTCTGCTTCTTTCGTTTTTCCTTTCTTGGATGCTTTTGATTGATTTTCCTCCCCTCTTCGTTCTTCAGATCCATCTTCGGCTGAGCCAATGGAGACAGAGGGCGCCGGCGAGGAAGGTGCCGGTGCTGATGAGACCGCCGGCGAGGAGGCCGCCGGGGCTGCTGCTGCGGAAGCCGGCGAGGGGTCGGGCGATCGCACTGACGACCCTGAGGCCGCAGGAGCGCCGGGCGCTGCACCGACCGCCGAACCCTCTGCCGCTTCCGCGGAGCCGGGCTCCGAGGAGCCCCAGCCCGGCGCCTACTTGCAGGCCGGTGACAACATCTTCATCAAGCTACCCTGGGCGTCGAGCTCCAGGGCGCCAGTCGAGGGGGAGACTTTTGACGGGGAGGTGCTCGCCTCTGCTGGGCTGTCATTGGTTGACGCGCCCGGCAGCAGCAGCGGCGAGCCTGAGGAGGAGCAGCTGCTGCGGAAGCTGCTGTCACTCTACCGCACCCGGCAAGCCAAGCTGGCTTCCCGGGAAGCGCTTGTCGCGAAGGCGGGAGTTGACATGGAGAAGCGCGCGGAGGAGCTCCGGGGACAAAATCAAGAAGCTCTCCGGTCCCTGGCGCAGGAGCGGGAGCGAGTAGACGAGGAGCGCACGGCCTTTCTTCTCGAGAAGGCCGAGGCTGAGGAGGAACAAAGGCTTGCTGCCGAGAAGCAGTCCGCGCGGGAAGGCGAGCTAGTGCAGCGGAAGGCCCACCTCGACAGCTACGAGGAAGAGCTCGCCGAGCGCGAGCGAGCACTTGGCGGGGCGCTCAAGGAGGCAAAGGATGCCGCGGCAACTGCAGAGGCCGCCAAGAAGGAGCTAGAGGAGAAGGTGGCGCGGTTGGAGGCCGATATTGGGAAGAGCGGCGAGGAGATTGCCGCGCTCAAGCGTGAGCGCGAGAAGGATGCTGCCGCCCATGGTGAGCTGCAAGGCCTTCTCGCTGAGAGGGGCAAGGAGCTCAGCGCCGCCAAGGATTCCAAAGCAGACCTGGAGCTGAAGCTGGCCACGCTGACGCAGACGCTGGAGGCCGCCAAGGAGCGGGAGAAGACCTTGGCGGAGAAGGTCAAGGCTGACGCGGCGCTGCTGGAGAGCATTGCAGTCACCCAGAACTCCTTCAGAGACACAGTGGAGCACTGGACCGAGGGTCTGGTGAACACTGCCGCCGTCATCAACGAGGAGCTGGCGCAGCTGGGGATGGAGGACTTTGGGTATCCTTCCGACGAGAGCCTTCAACCCAGCGCCAAGCTCAGTCTATTCTTCAAGGGCGTGGCGACGGCACTCCAGCGGCTCCGGGAGAGGATCCCGAAGCAGCTGGCCGACGAGTCACGCAAAATCTGCGCTGGGGTTCTCCAGAAGGTGCTGATGAAGGTGGCCTTCCGCAACCCAGGCCTCAGCTTCACCAACGTCCTCCGATCCTTGCCGCCTGACGCCGATCTGGACGCACTCAAGGCCCTTGTCGCACCCATTGTGGACAAGGTGAGCGAGATCAAGCGAGTCGAGGGCGGGCGCGTAGATTAGGCCGCCCATTTCTTCTTTTCCCTTGTCGCTGCTAATCATGTTATGAAAACAGTCTGTTAGAGCTGCGACAAGTTATCTTTGTAATATAACTTTATTTTTGTTATCAATTGCAATGTTATTTCCTCTACTAGATTCCTTCCTTTGTATGTTTTCACCCTACGCTTCTAGGGAACTTGTCGGCGCAGGCGCCCGAGCCGCGAGCGCTGAGTGCGGAACTTCAGCAGCCTGCTGGCGGCGCTGCTTCCGACAAGAAACCTTGTCGTGACTAGATGCAGCACGCTTAAGCTGTTGAGCGGACTCGAAACAAAGTAAGGGCGCAACTAGCCACGAGTTGGTTCCTCCGCGCACAGGTTTTCCATACAAAGCAGGGTCGTTCGAGGAAGATAACTCAAAAATTTAAAAAAAGTGATTGCTCAAACTTTCGCAACTTAGCTTTTCTGTTATTTGCTTCCCGGTAAGGCAAGTCTTTGCTTGAACGACGCCTGGCCCACACCACAATCTTCTCCTTCCCCCCGGCAAACTTGTGTGCGAGAGAACCTTCTTTTCCTTTAAAAGAAAAAGAAAGAAGAGAAAATAATAATATGGAGCACTTCGGCTCGTTACTGCTTACCGGATGTAAGTGCTGCACAAAGTGTCAGATAATCACATGCAAGAAAGGAACTAATGCATGAAATGGACAAGCTGTGCGGAGCACATGGGTTTTTACTTATGCACGGGATCTGCGCCCGGCTTTGTACAAAGGATTACATGCAACAGCGGCAAGACTTGTACAAAAGGTGGTTGCCGGAACGGGTTCCGGCAACCGCGCCTTATGGGAAAAACTTACGAAGATGTTCTATGTTCCAGGAGTTGCTCACTGGAATGCCATCTTCGGTCTCAAGGCGGACAGCGCCAGGCCTTGTGACTCGTCTCACCCGATAAGGGCCTTCCCACTTCGGCGTCAACTTGTTGGAATTCTTGGCGGACTGAACGCGCCGAAGAACAAGGTCGCCTTCCTCGAAGCTTCTGGCTTTAACTTTGCGGCTATGATAGCGGCGCAAAGCTTGCTGGTATCGAGCAGCTCGTACAGCAGCCTGAAGACGATCTTCCTCAAGGAGCAGCGCGTCGTCTTGCCGCAGCTGTTCTTGCTCAAGCTCATCATAAGCGAGCACTCGAGGTGATCCGTATACGAGTTCCGTGGGGAGAACTGCCTCTGCTCCATAGACTAGAGCGAAAGGTGTCTGGCCAGTGGCTCGATTTGGCGTCGTTCTGATCGACCAAAGAACCACCGGCAGCTCCTCGATCCAGTTCCTTCCGCACCTGTGCAGCCTGTCGAAAGTTCTGGTCTTGAGCCCGCGCAGCACTTCAGCATTTGCCCTCTCTGCTTGACCGTTGCTTCTCGGATGAGCAACAGAAGCGAAGCAGACCTTGGCGCCAAGGTCTTGGACGTACTGCATGAAGGTGCGGCTCGTGAATTGCGTGCCGTTGTCGGTGATGATCCTGTTAGGGATCCCGAAACGGCAAACAATTGACCTGAAGAACTTGACTGCTGACTGTGCTGTCACCTTCCTCACTGGCTGCACTTCCGGCCACTTTGTGAACTTGTCGATTGCGACGTACAAGTACTCAAAGCCCCCGACAGCTCGGGGGAAGGGGCCGAGGATATCGAGCCCCCAGACCGAAAATGGCCAGGATAAAGGGATCGTCTGGAGAGCTTGAGCTGGCTGGTGTATCTGTTTGGAGTGGAACTGGCACGCTTCACACTTGGTTACTTGTGCAGTTGCATCCTGGAGGGCTGTCGGCCAAAAGAAACCTTGCCGGAAAGCTTTGCCGGCAAGTGCTCTTGCGCCTATGTGGTGGCCACATATGCCTCCATGTATCTCTGCCAACAGCTTTTGTCCATCTTCCCGGCGAATACACTTCAATTTCACACCGTTGAGTCTTCTTCTGTACAGTATGCTATCGACAAACTGGTACATACTTGACTGCCGGGCTACTCTTTCCGCTTCTTCTTGCTCTTCGGGAAGTTCTCCTGTCTGAAGGAAATGGACAATCTGCTGTGCCCATGCTGGAGCTTGTGGCTCGACAACAAGGACTAAAGGCACATCTGCTGCTGCGGGAACATCTGCTTCTACGGCAAGGACTTGCGGCCCTGCCGGAGCTTGATGTTCCCCGGCAAGCTTGCCGGAGCAAAACTTGTCGGGAGCGTCTGCTTCAACGGAACAAACCATAAGGCTTGCCGGAGCAGACTGCCCCTCAGCATCTGTGGTGTTGATCTTGGGGACTTTCTTGGCGGCGGCTTCGGGGAGCTTTGCCGGAAAGTAGTCACCAGAAACCAACTTCCTCTTTTTGCTTTGTCCAGTTGATGGTGTTACGGATGGTTGAGTCAACTTAAGCACAAAGATCCCTGGTTCCACAGGTAACTTTAGTGCGGCGCACTTTGACAGGCCATCAGCAATATCATTCTGAGCTCTTGGGATATGCTCCATTTGTAGGCCGTCAAAGTGCTCCTCTAGCTTCCTCACTTCATCGACATACGCTTCCATCAACGGACTCTGGTAGTTCTTGTTCACTTGTCGGACGACAAGCTGTGAGTCACCCCTGACAATGAGCTTCTTAATCCCAAGGTCTGCTGCGATTTTGAGACCGGCAAGCAATCCTTCATACTCTGCAGTATTGTTGGTTGCTTGCTCTTTGGGAAAGTGCATCTGGACTACGTACTTGAGGTGCTCTCCGGTGGGTGCGACAAGCAGCACACCTGCACCGGCGCCTTGCAGCGAGAAGGCTCCATCAAAGTACATCAGCCACTCTTTGCTTGCCTCTTTGACGGGGATGCTCGTTTCTGGAATTTCTTCATCTGGGGTTGGCGTCCACTCTGCTATGAACTCTGCCAATGCTCTGCTTTGGATAGTTGAGGTGCTCTCAAACTTGAGGCCAAAGCTTGACAGTTCCAGCGCCCACTCGACAATCCTGCCTGTTGCTTCTGGATTTTGCAGTATCCTCTTCAGCGGAAAGCGAGTGACGACTGTGATCTCATGTGCTTGGAAGTAATGGCGCAGCTTTCTCGAGGCCATGAGGAGGCCGAAAAGCAACTTCTGCACACCAGAGTACCTTGATCTAGCCCCCTGCAGAAGGGAACTGACAAAGTAAACTGGGCGCTGCACCATTCTCCTTGGCATCTTATCATGCTCCTGCGCAAACTCATGTTTGTCGGGACCAGAGCTTGTCGGCGAAGCCCCCTGCTTGTCGCTGGATGGATCTGCCGTGGTTGCTGGCTCATCATCTGCCTCCCTCTCCGCCACTAACGCAGCACTAACCACTTGATTGGTTGCTGCTATATACAGCAGCAACTTCTCTTGCGGCTTAGGTGCGACAAGCGTTGGAGTGGAGGACAGGTATCTCTTCAAGTCCTGCAGCGCAGCCTCCGCTTCCGGAGTCCATTTCATTGGACCTGCCTTTTTCAAAATTTTGAAAAATGGCAGGGCGCGCTCAGCAGATCTAGAGATAAACCTGCTGAGAGCAGCCACGCAACCGGCAAGCCTTCGTACATCCTTGACGCGCTTTGGTGCTTCGATCTGCTCGATGGCTTTGATCTTGTCGGGATTGGCTTCAATTCCCCGCTGAGACACGAAGAACCCGAGAAGCTTGCCGGAAGGGACTCCAAACACGCACTTCTCGGGGTTAAGCTTGAGGTTGATCTTGCGCAGGTTTGCAAATGTCTCATCTAAATCTTGAATCAAGGTCGCTTTGTCCTTGCTCTTGACCACTATGTCATCCATGTAAGCTTCCACATTTCTGTGTATTTGTGGCTCAAAAGCATGGTGAACTACCCTTGCGAATGTTGAACCAGCATTCTTCAAACCGAAAGGCATCCGTACGAAGCAGTACGTGCCACACGGGGTGATAAATGCGGTTTTCTCTTCATCTTCTTCTGCCATGAAGATCTGATGGTATCCTGAGTATGCATCAAGAAATGAAAGCAAATCACATCCGGCTGTGGAGTCAACAATCTGGTCAATACGCGGCAAGGGAAATGGGTCTTTGGGACAAGCTTTATTAACATCAGTGAAGTCAATACAAAGTCTCCATTTCCCGTTAGCCTTGCGCACAACAACAGGATTGGCCAACCACGTGGGATGGAGTACTCCTCTGACAAGGCCTGCTGCTTCCAACTTCTTGATTTCTTCTGCGATGAATTCTTGGCGCTCAACTGCCTGCTTCCTGACTCTCTGCTTGACGGGCCGCGCATGAGGACAGACGGCAAGGTGGTGCTCAATCACTTTCCTGGGAACACCGGGGATATCAGACGGTTGCCACGCAAACACGTCGACATTCGCCCGCAGGAAAGCAACGAGCGCGCTTTCCTATTTGGGGTCAAGAGTGGCGCTGATGGTGAAGGTACCACCAGTGCCATCCTCCTTGGCGGACACCTTCTTAGTCTCAGGTGGAGCTGCCATCGCCTTCTTGCACTTGCCGGTGGAGCTCGATGGTGCGTCCTCGACGGTAGCGCAGCACTCCGAAGAGGTGCGCTTGCCGGAGTGGGCATCAGAGCTCTTGCCGGACTTGGTCTTCTTCTTCCCCCCGGGAGCTTCAGCGGCAAGTGTCCTTCGTTCTGCTGCGGCTGCTGCTTCCCGGTAGATCTTGTTGGCACAAATAAGAGCATCCTTCTTGTCGCCAGGGACAGAGATGACACTTATTGGGCCTGGCATTTTTAGTACATTGTACGCATAGTGAGAGGCTGCCATGAACTTGGCGAGTGCCGGACGGCCAAGGATTCCATTGTAAGGTAATGGAAAGTCGGCAACATCAAACGTGACCCTCTCAGTCCTGAAGTTCAGCTCACTGCCAAATGTTACCGGCAACGTGATCTTTCCCTTTGGCTTGCTCCTTCCCGGGTTGATTCCTTGAAATGTGCCGGTCTCTTCGAGCTCGCTGTCGGGGATCTGGAGCTTCTGGAGCACCATGGAGGAGATCAAGTTCAAACCGGCCCCGCCGTCAACTAGCATCTTTGTGACCTTGAGGTTGCGGATTGTTGGTGAAACTAACATCGGCAAGCACCCGACCGTAGTTATGCGATCCGGGTGGTCCTCAATATCAAAGATGATAGGCGTGCTGGACCATTTCAGAGGCTTGCGTGACTCGACGGGCGGTTCTGCTGCATTAACTTCCCGCATCCACTGCTTGAGCTGGCGGTGCGAGGCATGCAGAGAAGCACCACCGTCAACGCATAGGACCTCTGTAGCTTTCTGGAACTCCTGCTCATCGGTCTCCTCATCATCCATATCTTCATCGTCGCCGTCATCTTCATCTTTGTCGCGGCCGCGAGGAGGTCTGTCTCCTTGCCGCTGCTTGGCCTTGCCGCGGCGTCCTCCTCGGCCGGGACATTTCTTGCCGGATCCACCAGCTCCTTCCTGGGCCTTCTCCTTGTCGCGCCGCTCGTATTCAGCTTTCTGTTGCTCAACAAGCTGCTTGACCCTTTTGCAGTTCTGAAGATCATGTCCCTTGGTGCAGTGAATCTTGCAATACTGCTTGTTGGTGCCGTCCTGCTTGTCTGCGACCGCTACCTCCGCGGCAACCTCCTTGCTGGAGTCACCAGCTTTGGCTTCCTTGGGGCCGCCACCGTTGCCGGATTGCTCAACAACTAGCACTTCTTTGCCTTTCCTCCTTCTGTTGTTCCACCGCTGGTTTTTCCTTGTCGGGGCGGCATTGTCAGGACCCCGACTCGATGTCACATCGATCTAGCTTGTAACACCTCATATCACTTTGCGGCCTCACGCACGGTATCCCCACGGGTGTCGCCTTACCTTTGCCCGGGACCGTTTGCGCCTTTTGGCTCACGTATATGATAGTGTCGCTAGCATCCATATGATAAAGAGCCCGGGCTGACATGACTAGTCGTAAACCCAAAGTGGCACAGGCTTACAGGGACAGGCATCCATGACCCAGCAACGAACGTGTCGGTCATCAGCAAGTGGGTCCGGGCTGTAGCACTGGGCTAGCAGGACTCCGGTAAACCAGGCTGTAGCGGGCTAACAGGACTCCGGTACTCAATGCGTGACATTTCCCCGAAGGGACAGACACAGGAACGAAGAAGGACACATGCCGGCCAGCCTAAGTGTTCCAGAGCAGTAGCAAGCTACCATGGCTCAGCGGTAACACTAGGAGACATTTCCCGGTAAGAGAGGCTACTAAAGATAAACAACTAGATAGTCAGATCCCACACATACCAAGCATTTCAATCATACACACAATATGCTCGATATGTGCAAACACAACAAGGCATCACAACATGACTCTATGACACAAGTACTTTATTTAAGGCTCAGAGAGCCATACATAACATACACAAAGGTACGGGTCGCACGACCCAGCATTCAAGTCATACAGTCATACAAACCAGCAGCGGAAGTAGCTTGTCTGGGTACAGACAACTAGTAAAATAAAAGAGGCTTGGAAAGCCTAGCTATACTACGTGGTCCTTCACAAGCTCAGGATCACCACCTGGGCCTTAGCCTACTCATTGATGTCAACGTCTACGTAGAACCCATCAGAAGGGGTTGCAGCGTCTTCTGTAAAAATGTAAATTATAGCAACATGAGTACAAAGGTACTCAGCAAGACTTACATCAGATCCTACATACATGCATATTATCAAGAAGGGTTGGTGGAGTTATTGCAGCAAGCCAGCTTTGACTCTTGGCTAGGCTAACCTACGAGACTCCAACTTGAAATGGTTTTGCGTACACGAGTCCACTACTCACCAATTCAATACACTACCGAGGATCCACCTCCGTCTTCCTACGGAAGAGCCATCCTCGGCACTCACACTTATCTTGAGGCTTTTAGTAGTTTCCATTTACTTGTCTATGAACTGTATAGGCAACCAAGTAGTCCTTTACCGCGGACGCGGCTATTCGAATAGATCATGATAACCCTGCAGGGGTGTACTTCTTCATACACGCTCTCACCACTTACCGTCGTTTACACGACATGTACTCGGCAACCTTCAAGCGGAAGCCCAACGTGGGTGTCGGCCACGACCTACCTAACCACCTAAGCCTCCAGTCCAGGTTTATCGCCTATCCAGGTTCCATCCGCAGGGAGTCCGGCCGAGGTTTCCCATACGGCCCCGAACGATGTGAACAGGGTTCCCGAGATACCTAACGGGTATTCGGTACACCCGGCCACGTACCTACCGCATCACAGCCCACCCCTACGGTCAGCGCTGTCCACGGCCTCCAGTAGGCTACAAACACCAGAAACTACTTGCAACTCCTGGACGGAGAACTAGGGTGAATAAGAAGCCGAGAGGGTCCATTGGTTTCGGGCCCAATGCATGGTAGTAGCTGATTCTTAAATCACACATACAGATCTCAGTGCTTAAGGTCGGCTTCAATGAAACAACCCACCATGTACTCCTACATGGCCTCTCATCGATACCTTTACCAAATCGTGTTCACCACACCACTCTCATTACCGACATAATCATTTCACTCTAGCCCATCACCCAGATGAACCAGACCTGACACGACTCTAAGCATAGCAGGCATAGCAAGGTAGGAACAACACATACATATGGCTCAATCAACTCCTACACATGCTAGTGGGTTTCATCTAGTTACTGTGGCAATGACAGGTCATGCAGAGGAAGTGGGTTCAACTACCGTAGCACACAGCAGTTTGAAACGCGTTGTCTTAATGCAGTAAAAGAGAGCAGGAGCGAGAACATGGGATTGTATCGATATGATCAAATGGTTGGTTGCTTGCCTGATGGTTCGATGCACTGATACGGTTCTTCGTTAGGGTAATCACGATACTCCTCGGAGGCAGAACCTGCCGCAAAGAACACCGATACACAACCATCACCAAACAATGTGCAACAATATGATGCATGCATGAAACATAGCAATATGAGTGTGTTGGGCTAATGCAACTAAGACCAGAAGGGTTTGAACCAATTTGAATCAAAGATTCAAATTTCAAACTCAAACATGGCCTTTTAAAGTGCTTTTCCTTGTTCTGCTTTAAACATCAGGTTAACTTGTTTAATCATGCATGAAAATAGTACAGATGGATAGATTGGATTTTTCTGATCATTTTTCATATATAATTTGTCTGATTTGGAGTTACAGAATAAAAGTTATGAATTTTTGAAGTTTAAACTATATTCTGGAATTTCCTATATTAGATTAATTCCAGAAAATCAATTATTGCGTCAGCCTGACGTCAGTGTGACGTCAGCAGGTCAACGGAACACGTCCGGGTCAAACCTGACAGTGGGTCCCGCGTGTCAGGGTGATTAAATTAATTAAAGTTTAATTAAAACTAAACCTGTTTAATTAACAGGGCTGGGCCCCACCTGTCATTGACTCAGGGGAGTCAACCAGGGCCCACCCGTGGTCAAACCCGGGTCGGCTGCACCGGCGTTTAGCCGCCGGCGAGCCCGACGCGGCGGCGGAAGTGGTTTTGGCCGTTTCGGCCACCAAATGGGTCGCGGAGACCACCGGAGTGGAGCTGAGGACGAGCCGCAGCTCTTGGTGGAGTCCGTTGGGGTCGGGGTGGCCGGAGTTGGCGCCGGCGACGACTTTGGCGGCCACCGGGGTTCGGCCGAAGACGAACTTGACGCTAGAGGGGTCGGTGAGGCTCGGGGAGTGGCTAGCTAGGTGCTAAGTGACACGGTGAGTATGATGGACACCGTGGAGTGGCCGGAGGATGACCGGGAGCACGTCAGCGACGAGCTCCACGGCGGTGGGTGCGGTTGAGCTCCGGGAGGTCGCTACACGGCTCGGGAGCAAGAACGGAAGGGAGGGGGAAGATGGCTAAGCTCACAGTGAGTGCGACGAAGCCCTTGGTGTGGCCGGAGATGGACCGGAGCGACGACGGCGTTGAAGGGGATCTCCGGCGACGGCGGTTCGGGCGAGGTCGTTGCGGTGGACTCGGGCGTTGCGAGCGCTCGGGGCTCGGCTTGCTCGATGAAGTGGACAGCGGCGGAGCTCCTGGACACGATGAGAGGACGCACGGGTGGCGGGGAGCACGGCTACGACGAAGGCACGGCGATGGTGGCGTCGGCCATGGCGGGGGAGCACGAGGGGGAGGAGCTGGAGAGGAGAGGGGTGTCTGGGGGGTTCGGGGGAGCGAGGGAGGCCGATCCACGACGTCACCGGGCGAGGGGAGCGGCGAGGCGGCGAGCAGGTGCGTGGCGCACGCTGCGGTCGCCGTCGGGCACCTGCCTGCCTGCCTGGCCGGCAAGCAGCTCGCTGGAGCGGCGCTGGGCTGGGCCGGCAGGTGGGCCGGGTGCTGGGCGCCAGGTAAGTTTTTCCATTTTTTTCTGTTTTCTGTTTTTTAATACTTCTGCAACTTTGTTGAATTAAATAAAATACTTAGGCAACTCCTAAAATCACCAAACTACTCCTGGTCCATAGTTGGATTATTTCCAACATGAAACATTTTAGTTTGGAGATATTTGAGCATTTAAATATTTTATATAATTTTAAATGCCCAAATTCAAATATTTATGATTTAATTCAAAAACCCTAAGATGGCCTAGGAAAATGTGCATCACTTTTGGCAGAGGTTCTGAACCAAGACAAAAATGATGGGCATTTTAGAAGGGCATTTCAGGTTCATTGAAAAAGTTTTTAGTAAACCCTAATTGGTTTCAGAGGGGACTGGGGGTTCTGTCATCCCCATTTCAGGTTTCTGATGAAAGAGTAAACATGATGCAACACTCTAATGCATGGCTAACTAGGATGTGACAACTCACCCCCACTCAAAAGAATCTCGTCCCGAGATTTGGGTTCCTCCGGAAAGAAGGCGGGATACTCAAGTCGAAGACGATCCTCCCTTTCCCAAGTTGCTTCATCCTCAGAATGGTGCGACCATTGTACTTTGAGAAACTTGATATTATGACGTCGAGTGGTACGCTCGGCCTGATCGAGGATACGAATGGGGTACTCTCGATATGTAAGATTATCTTGGAGATCAAGCGTTTCGTGGTCCACTCCACGGATAGGATCCGAAAAGCAACGCCTGAGTTGAGAAACGTGGAAGACATCGTGGACTCTGGAGAGGTGCGGAGGTAGTTCCAACTGGTAGGCAACTTCTCCTCGTTTAGCGAGAATGCGAAAAGGTCCAATGTAACGAGGAGCCAATTTGCCTTTGATACCGAAACGATGGGTTCCCTTCAGAGGGTTAACCCGAAGGTAAGCCTTCTCGTCAACCTCGAAAGTCATAGCCTTATGTTTTCGGTCATATTGACTCTTTTGACGAGATTGGGCTGTTTTCAACTTTTCACGAACGATGCGAACTTGCTCTTCTGCTTCCTGAATCATATCCGGGCCAAAGAATTGTCTTTCCCCGGTCTCTGACCAGTTAAGGGGTGTTCGACACCGTCGTCCATAGAGAACTTCAAAAGGGGCTTTACCCAAGCTAGATTGATAGCTGTTGTTGTAAGCAAATTCGGCAAATGGAAGGCATTTCTCCCACTCCATTCCGAAAGAGATAACAGAGGCTCGAAGCATGTCTTCTAGAATCTGGTTGACGCGTTCTACTTGACCACTCGATTGAGGGTGAAAAGCGGTGCTAAAGGAAAGGCGGGTTCCCATAGCATTTTGGAAACTTTCCCAAAATCGAGAGGTGAAAATACTTCCTCGATCCGAGTTAATTTCCAAAGGGACACCATGGAGAGACACTATCCGGGAGATGTATAAGTCTGCCAATTGACTAGCGGTTATACTCTCACGAACAGGTAGGAAATGGGCTACTTTGGAAAGACGATCGACAACGACGAAGATAGCATTATTCCCTCTCTTGGTCCTGGGAAAACCGGTAATGAAATCCATACCAATTTTATCCCATTTCCATTCAGGAATAGCTAAGGGTTGAAGGGTGCCAGCAGGCCGTTGATGCTCTGCTTTTACACGACGACAAACGTCGCAATTAGCAATATACTGAGCAATTTCTCTCTTCATCCTAGTCCACCAGAACCTCTGGCGTAGGTCCTGATACATCTTAGTACTACCGGGATGAATGGTGAGAGGAGATTCATGAGCCTCCTTAAGGATCAATCGCCTCAGGTTTCGCACTTTGGGAACCACTAGTCGATTCCCGAAGTATACGACCCCTTGATCATTAATGGAGAAACAATTCGCAATTCCTTTCTTGATGTTTCTCTTGATGCGGGAGATTCCCGGATCTACCTTCTATGCTTTGACGATCTGGTCCGTAAGGGTAGGTTTTGCCACCAAGGTGGAAAGAAAACCTTGAGGAACAATGTGAAGGTTAAGCTTCCGAAATTCCTCATGGAGAAGCGGTTGACTTTGTTGTAACATTAGGTTGTTACAATAAGATTTACGACTTAGCGCATCAGCCATGACGTTGGCTTTCCCTGGGGTGTAAGTTATTCCTAAGTCGAAATCTGTGATCAACTCAACCCAACGTCTTTGCCTGAGATTCAAATCCGGTTGGGTGAAAATGTACTTCAGACTTTGGTGATCAGTGAATATTTCGCAACGGTTACCGAGGAGGTAATGTCGCCAGGTCTTAAGTGCATAGACTACGGCTGCAAGCTCTAGATCATGAGTAGGATAATTCTCCTCATGTGGGTGCAATTGCCGTGAGGCGTAAGCAATTACATGTCGATCTTGCATGAGAATACAGCCTAGTCCTTGTCGCGAGGCGTCGCAGTAGATAACAAAGTCCTTGGAGAAGTCTGGCGGTACCAGAACGGGAGCAGAAGTCAGGCGTCTTTTCAGTTCCTGAAAGCTGTGCTCACATTGTGGAGTCCATTCAAACTTTTTATCCTTCTTAAGGAGTTCGGTTAGAGGTTTAGCAACTTTGGAGAAGTTTTCGACAAAGCGACGGCAATAACTCGCTAAGCCTAGAAAACTCCGAACTTGCTTGACCGATTCAGGTGGAGTCCAATTAAGGACGGCTTGAACTCGCTCAGGGTTAACAGCAATACCTTTACCAGATATTACATGACCCAGATAGGTCACTTCCGATAACCAGAATTCACATTTAGAAAATTTGGCATAAAGGCGATGCTCTCGAAGTTTCTTCAACACTAGCCTTAGATGTTCGGCATGTTCTTCCTCGTTCTTGGAGTAGATGAGTATATCATCGAGATAAACTACGACGAATTTATCCAAATACTCCATGAAGATTGAGTTCATTAACCGAGAAAAGGTGGCTGGAGCGTTGGTTAAACCGAAGGACATGACGGTGTACTCGTATTGGCCATAACGAGTAACAAAGGCCGTTTTAGGAATGTCCCCGTTTCTGATTTTGATTTGATGGTAGCCCAACCTCAAATCCATTTTGGAGAAGACTGAGGATCCAGCGAGCTGATCATACAGGTCGTTGATCCTGGGGAGCGGATTTTGTTCTTGATTGTGACCAAATTGACAGGTCGATAATCTACAACCATCCGGTCCGTACCATCCTTCTTCTTGACGAAGAGGACGGGGCAAGCCCACGGAGATGAACTAGGTCGGATGAAACCCTTTTTCAAGGACTCATCGAGTTGTTTCTTAAGCTCGGCTAGTTCTAGTGGTGCCATCTTATAGGGTCTTCTAGCAATCGGAACGGTTCCTGGAATGAGGTCTATTACGAACTCAACATCCCTGTCAGGTGGAACACCTGGCAATTCCTCTGGGAAGACATCCGGGAAGTCACGGACTACCGGAACGTCCTCAAGGTCTGGCAAAGGGCTGGCGTTAAGAGAATATAATTGTCGCTTGGCTAATCGGGTCAAGACATTGACTATCTTGCCCGAAGGATGAGTGAGTTGAACAGTCCTAGAGAAGCAATCAATTTTGGCATGATGAGCTGACATCCAGTCCATACCCAAAATGATATTAATATCTGAAAATTTGAGAGCTATCAAAGATGCAAGGAAAACAAGTCTGTCGACTTGGATTTCATTTCCATAACTTACCCTGGAGGTCTGCCATCTAGAACCAGGAGTAGAAATTTCCATAGTGGATGGCATGTCACAGAATGCGGTGTTATGCAAACGAGCATAGTTCTCGGATATAAATGAATGAGAGGCTCCTGTATCGAAAAGAACAGATGCCGGATGGCAATTAACAAGGAGCGTACCGAGAACGACGTTGGGATCCTCTTGAGCTTCTTCGGCAGAGATACAGTTGACATGGCCACGTGTAGCGGTGGCCGGCTTGGCGTGGAACACTTTCCCTGTCGGCTTGCCACGGCCAACAGCTTTAGCAGATTGGTTGGGGTTGGTCTGGGGACACTCACGCATATAGTGGCCAGATTCCCCACACTTGAAACAAGTCACGGAATTGGTACGTGGGGGAGCATTGTTGGTTGGACCCCCATAGGGCTTGGCTGGTGCAGACTGTTGAACAGGGCGAGGCGCCTGGAAAGATGGCCTCGGTGTGAACCTGGGTGGCAGGGCGGTGTTGGGCACCCACACGCGGCGCTTCTGAGGACCAGCACCGGATGAGGAACCCATGTCACGGCCATGCTTGCGTGTTGCATCATAATCAGTCTGACCAGTTTCAGCACTGATGGCCTTGTTAACAAGTTTCTGAAAAGATGTGCACTCATGCAGACGGAGGTCGCGGCGAAGCTCAGGACTAAGCCCCTTACGGAACCTTGCTTGCTTCTTGGCATCAGTAGAAACTTCCTCAGTTGCATATCGTGCGAGGTTACCGAACTCCCTGCTGTAAGCATCCACAGAGAGTCGGCCCTGAGTGAAACTGCAAAATTCCTCACGTTTACGGTCCATGAGACCCTCCGGAATGTGATGTTCACGGAAAGCCTCGCTGAATTCAGCCCAAGTAGTGACATGGCCCGCTGGGCGCATAGCTCCATAATTCTCCCACCATAGACTGGCGGGGCCTTCAAGATGATATGCAGCAAAGGTGACCTTGTCAGCCTCCGCTACCAGCGCGGAACGCAGTTTGTGAGAAATACTGCGAAGCCAGTCATCAGCGTCGAGAGGCTCGACGGAGTGGTGGAACGTGGGTGGATGTAACTTGATGAAATCACTGAGTGACACCACGTTAGTCCTCTGATGGTGTGCCGTGTTCTGTTCAATACGCTCCAACAAACGGTTGGTCTCCCGCTTGTTTCTTTCGGCTTCCATCATAACCTCGGCTAGGGAAGGAGGATGAGGCAGATTTGCATTCCTGACTTCACTGCCTTCGGCCTGCTCTTGAGGAGCAGGGTTAGTGCGCGTGTTGACCATCCTAGGTAAACAAGACAATGATTTAGTCAGGATGATAAAATTCCGACATAGGATACAGAATGTAAGGAATAACTCGGAATGCAAGATGATCATCCGTATGACATGGTAGATACAGAAACTGCTTCTTTATTCCATCGTCATACACACCATACAGGGTTTAGTACAAGACCAAACAAGGTACTATTACGGTGAAAAGAGGATTACATCTCATCGGAGGCATTCCAAGCTCCTATACATTATTTTTCTACACCTCCGGAAGGCGATACAAACTAGGTCATATCCCACGAGTCACGCAGGACGATAGACGACACAGCTAACACGAACTAGTGATACTACTACTAACTCAGACCGATCCGTAGTAGTCCTCGTAGAAGTCACCTCCATAGCCTGGAAGCTCAACATGATCATCCGGAAACAGACGATCTCGCGGAGCTTGTGGACCATAGGGACTAGGATGAGGTCTTGGACCAACAGACGGTGGCCTGCGGGGACCGCGAGGTGGGGTGATGCCTCCTACATCACGCCAACCCATCACGTCTGGCAGAGCAGATCTCACAGGATAGAGATCGCGCATATCCGAATATCCAGCTTGCACCGCCGGTGCAAACCGAGTCAATGTGGCCCAATGGTCAGCACGGGTATTGAAGAGCTCTAACCTCAAGGCCCGATTTTCACGGTCCTTATCCTCGAGCATCTCAGCAGTAGTGCGAGTCCGTGAATCCTCCTGAGTGGGGTCAGCATAGATAGCCTGGAGATACCCTTGTGCTCCCGGAAGTGATCCTGGCATATACCGGAAATCAGAGTCCCGAAATAGACCAGACCTGACTCGCATGATGGTCATCATAGAGTAGGCGGCGTCCTGCACAGCCATCTCAATAGTAACCCCGAGTCCATAGGAGCAGTGAAGGGGCTCGGTGGACCCAGGATAAGACGGAAATATCCTGACAGTGCAGAGATACTGGCTTTGATTAAAGTCTCGGAATTGCTCTTCGACCGTGTACTCAGGATACCAACGGTATCCAGCCTCAGTCATTACCCTGACCAACATGGCGGTATGACCGGGTACATCTAGGCATCGAGTCAGGCGAACCACTTGATTGAGGTCGCGAGTGGCCATCTGAAAACACAATCATAATGCAAAGGCATTAGAATTTCTAGCAAAATTCCGGCAGCATAACAGCTGTAAATGCTCAAGAAGGATTTGAGACATTTGACAAAGGATTTCATACACACTCAACATCATCATATCACGTTCTGAGTCCATCCTAGCAACATAATGTGGTAGTAGAACTGAACTAGGCTTGTATCCATCAAACCTATAAGGTACTACTGATTAGTAACACGTGATCCTGATAGAGAGAATAGATCCTAATTCCTTAACCCCCGGTGGAAGGATAGACTGACTCAGATCAGAATGTCATAAGATAAAGGAGTAAAAAGAGCCTTACGTTCCACCCACAAACAATTCCCCTACATATAACTAAAGAATTTCTAGACTCAACATCGACCAGTTTGGCTTGGAGAACCTACAGGCAGTCCGGCTCTGATGCCAACGCTGTCAGGACCCCGACTCGATGTCACATCGATCTAGCTTGTAACACCTCATATCACTTTGCGGCCTCACGCACGGTATCCCCACGGGTGTCGCCTTACCTTTGCCCGGGACCGTTTGCGCCTTTTGGCTCACGTATATGATAGTGTCGCTAGCATCCATATGATAAAGAGCCCGGGCTGACATGACTAGTCGTAAACCCAAAGTGGCACAGGCTTACAGGGACAGGCATCCATGACCCAGCAACGAACGTGTCGGTCATCAGCAAGTGGGTCCGGGCTGTAGCACTGGGCTAGCAGGACTCCGGTAAACCGGGCTGTAGCGGGCTAACAGGACTCCGGTACTCAATGCGTGACATTTCCCCGAAGGGACAGACACAGGAACGAAGAAGGACACATGCCGGCCAGCCTAAGTGTTCCAGAGCAGTAGCAAGCTACCATGGCTCAGCGGTAACACTAGGAGACATTTCCCGGTAAGAGAGGCTACTAAAGATAAACAACTAGATAGTCAGATCCCACACATACCAAGCATTTCAATCATACACACAATATGCTCGATATGTGCAAACACAACAAGGCATCACAACATGACTCTATGACACAAGTACTTTATTTAAGGCTCAGAGAGCCATACATAACATACACAAAGGTACGGGTCGCACGACCCAGCATTCAAGTCATACAGTCATACAAACCAGCAGCGGAAGTAGCTTGTCTGGGTACAGACAACTAGTAAAATAAAAGAGGCTTGGAAAGCCTAGCTATACTACGTGGTCCTTCACAAGCTCAGGATCACCACCTGGGCCTTAGCCTACTCATTGATGTCAACGTCTACGTAGAACCCATCAGAAGGGGTTGCAGCGTCTTCTGTAAAAATGTAAATTATAGCAACATGAGTACAAAGGTACTCAGCAAGACTTACATCAGATCCTACATACATGCATATTATCAAGAAGGGTTGGTGGAGTTATTGCAGCAAGCCAGCTTTGACTCTTGGCTAGGCTAACCTACGAGACTCCAGCTTGAAATGGTTTTGCGTACACGAGTCCACTACTCACCAATTCAATACACTACCGAGGATCCACCTCCGTCTTCCTACGGAAGAGCCATCCTCGGCACTCACACTTATCTTGAGGCTTTTAGTAGTTTCCATTTACTTGTCTATGAACTGTATAGGCAACCAAGTAGTCCTTTACCGCGGACGCGGCTATTCGAATAGATCATGATAACCCTGCAGGGGTGTACTTCTTCATACACGCTCTCACCACTTACCGTCGTTTACACGACATGTACTCGGCAACCTTCAAGCGGAAGCCCAACGTGGGTGTCGGCCACGACCTACCTAACCACCTAAGCCTCCAGTCCAGGTTTATCGCCTATCCAGGTTCCATCCGCAGGGAGTCCGGCCGAGGTTTCCCATACGGCCCCGAACGATGTGAACAGGGTTCCCGAGATACCTAACGGGTATTCGGTACACCCGGCCACGTACCTACCGCATCACAGCCCACCCCTACGGTCAGCGCTGTCCACGGCCTCCAGTAGGCTACAAACACCAGAAACTACTTGCAACTCCTGGACGGAGAACTAGGGTGAATAAGAAGCCGAGAGGGTCCATTGGTTTCGGGCCCAATGCATGGTAGTAGCTGATTCTTAAATCACACATACAGATCTCAGTGCTTAAGGTCGGCTTCAATGAAACAACCCACCATGTACTCCTACATGGCCTCTCATCGATACCTTTACCAAATCGTGTTCACCACACCACTCTCATTACCGACATAATCATTTCACTCTAGCCCATCACCCAGATGAACCAGACCTGACACGACTCTAAGCATAGCAGGCATAGCAAGGTAGGAACAACACATACATATGGCTCAATCAATTCCTACACATGCTAGTGGGTTTCATCTAGTTACTGTGGCAATGACAGGTCATGCAGAGGAAGTGGGTTCAACTACCGTAGCACACAGCAGTTTGAAACGCGTTGTCTTAATGCAGTAAAAGAGAGCAGGAGCGAGAACATGGGATTGTATCGATATGATCAAATGGTTGGTTGCTTGCCTGATGGTTCGATGCACTGATACGGTTCTTCGTTAGGGTAATCACGATACTCCTCGGTGGCAGAACCTGCCGCAAAGAACACCGATACACAACCATCACCAAACAATGTGCAACAATATGATGCATGCATGAAACATAGCAATATGAGTGTGTTGGGCTAATGCAACTAAGACCAGAAGGGTTTGAACCAATTTGAATCAAAGATTCAAATTTCAAACTCAAACATGGCCTTTTAAAGTGCTTTTCCTTGTTCTGCTTTAAACATCAGGTTAACTTGTTTAATCATGCATGAAAATAGTACAGATGGGTAGATTGGATTTTTCTGATCATTTTTCATATATAATTTGTCTGATTTGGAGTTACAGAATAAAAGTTATGAATTTTTGAAGTTTAAACTATATTCTGGAATTTCCTATATTAGATTAATTCCAGAAAATCAATTATTGCGTCAGCCTGACGTCAGTGTGACGTCAGCAGGTCAACGGAACACGTCCGGGTCAAACCTGACAGTGGGTCCCGCGTGTCAGGGTGATTAAATTAATTAAAGTTTAATTAAAACTAAACCTGTTTAATTAACAGGGCTGGGCCCCACCTGTCATTGACTCAGGGGAGTCAACCAGGGCCCACCCGTGGTCAAACCCGGGTCGGCTGCACCGGCGTTTAGCCGCCGGCGAGCCCGACGCGGCGGCGGAAGTGGTTTTGGCCGTTTCGGCCACCAAATGGGTCGCGGAGACCACCGGAGTGGAGCTGAGGACGAGCCGCAGCTCTTGGTGGAGTCCGTTGGGGTCGGGGTGGCCGGAGTTGGCGCCGGCGACGACTTTGGCGGCCACCGGGGTTCGGCCGAAGACGAACTTGACGCTAGAGGGGTCAGTGAGGCTCGGGGAGTGGCTAGCTAGGTGCTAAGTGACACGGTGAGTATGATGGACACCGTGGAGTGGCCGGAGGATGACCGGGAGCACGTCGGCGACGAGCTCCACGGCGGTGGGTGCGGTTGAGCTCCGGGAGGTCGCTACACGGCTCGGGAGCAAGAACGGAAGGGAGGGGGAGATGGCTAAGCTCACAGTGAGTGCGACGAAGCCCTTGGTGTGGCCGGAGATGGACCGGAGCGACGACGACGTTGAAGGGGATCTCCGGCGACGGCGGTTCGGGCGAGGTCGTTGCGGTGGACTCGGGCGTTGCGAGCGCTCGGGGCTCGGCTTGCTCGATGGAGTGGACAGCGGCGGAGCTCCTGGACACGATGAGAGGACGCACGGGTGGCGGGGAGCACGGCTACGACGAAGGCACGGCGATGGTGGCGTCGGCCATGGCGGGGGAGCACGAGGGGGAGGAGCTGGAGAGGAGAGGGGTTGTCTGGGGGGTTCGGGGGAGCGAGGGAGGCCGATCCACGACGTCACCGGGCGAGGGGAGCGGCGAGGCGGCGAGCAGGTGCGTGGCGCACGCTGCGGTCGCCGTCGGGCACCTGCCTGCCTGCCTGGCCGGCAAGCAGCTCGCTGGAGCGGCGCTGGGCTGGGCCGGCAGGTGGGCCGGGTGCTGGGCGCCAGGTAAGTTTTTCCATTTTTTTCTGTTTTCTGTTTTTTAATACTTCTGCAACTTTGTTGAATTAAATAAAATACTTAAGCAACTCCTAAAATCACCAAACTACTCCTGGTCCATAGTTGGATTATTTCCAACATGAAACATTTTAGTTTGGAGATATTTGAGCATTTAAATATTTTATATAATTTTAAATGCCCAAATTCAAATATTTATGATTTAATTCAAAAACCCTAAGATGGCCTAGGAAAATGTGCATCACTTTTGGCAGAGGTTCTGAACCAAGACTAAAATGATGGGCATTTTAGAAGGGCATTTCTGGTTCATTGAAAAAGTTTTTAGTAAACCCTAATTGGTTTCAGAGGGGACTGGGGGTTTTGTCATCCCCATTTCAGGTTTCTGATGAAAGAGTAAACATGATGCAACACTCTAATGCATGGCTAAGTAGGATGTGACAGGCATCTTCGCTGTCAGATCCTCCCGCTCCTATATTTTCTACGGGGAGTCTCCTCCCTTCCTCAGCACGCGTGCACTTGTCGGCCAGTGCATATAACTCACTGACGTCCCTGATCTTGCACATCGCCATTTCCTCCCGCATCCTGCGGTTCCGCACGTTCTGATGGAACGCGCTGATCACCGCGGCAGGGTGGACGTCTAGGATGTTGTGCTGCACGCTACTGAATCTCTGGATGTACTTGCGCAGGGGCTCTCCTTCCTTCTGGGCGAGCAAATGAAGATCACTCTCCTGGCCATGAGGCTTGTGTCCGCCGGTAAAGGCGCCGACAAACTGATGGCACAGATCAGCCCAAGAGGATATGGAGTTGTCCGGCAAGTGCATGAGCCAGGACCTGACATTGGGCTTGAGCACCAGCGGGAAGTAGTTGGCAAGGATCTTGTCATCTCGTCCCCCGGCAGCTTGCACCGCAATGGTGTAGATGCTGAGGAACTCTGACGGATGCGTCTTGCCATCGTACTTCTCCGGTACGTCTGGCTTGAAGTTCTTTGTACTGGGCCACTGGACTTGCCGCAGCTCACGAGTGAACGCAGGACAACCTACCGCGTATGGCAGATCGCCTGGTTCCTCTAGCGCATGCATGTCAACAGAGGGCCCAGCGCGCTTGTCAGATTGATGTCGCGCTTCTCTTCGGCGCTCGATGCGGGTTCGAGCGTCTTCTTGTTGTCGATCATGAAGAACTTGGCGCTGATCGCGACGAGCTCATGGATCCGACGATGCAGTGGAGTCGCTGTCGAGGTGGATCCGACGAGTCGGCGATCTTGGCCTTCGGGGTGGTGATTGCATGGTAGTTGCACCTCCGCCCGTTTCATCGCCACCGGCTCGCGTCCGGCGATCCTGCGGTGGCGGCAACGCGCTCGGCCGCCGTAGAGTGTCGCCGTTGGCGTAGCCGATGAGACTCTGAATGGTGGCCCTCCATTCGTCGATCTTGTCCGACGTTAGAGGGTAATCTAAGAGAAGTTGAGCTCGCGCCAAAGCTTCTGCTGGAGTGGTGGGTGGCAGTGGCGGACGGCGCGAGGAGCGGGACGTGCTCGAACTTCTAACTATGTTAGAAGGAGCAATATCCCGTCCAGGCGACCGTGCCCCGCTCGTGCCAGCACGCTGGCGTGCATGCTGGTCTTGAGCGCCTCGAGATCCACCAGCTTGGCCTTGGTCTATCATGCGCATGGTGCTGCGAGCGCCATGGTGCTGCTGATCTTGCGCCTCCTGAGAGTGGCGCGGAACATGTACAGTCGCCGAGGTTTGTGCAGCCTTGTTCTTGGACGTGGCAGCACTGTGAGCACCCTCATCGACGGTTGTTCTTCCGCCAGCGTCCACTCCACCACCCGTTTGCTCCAACGGTGGTAGAAATGACGTGGACGGAGCGGCTGCTGCCGAAGTCTTCTTCTTCGGTGGCATGTTGATGAAGGGAATGAAGATCTAGCTCGTGTGAACACCGGATCAGGTTCACACAATCTCGACAGCCCCTACCTGGCGCGCCAAAGATGTCGGGGAAACTGATCCTCGAACACCTATGGGGCCGGCGGACCGGGCCCCTTTCAGTTCGGCAGGGGGCGGAGATCGCACGAAGAGCAGATCGAGGCGAGGCACACGAGCAGTTTACCCAGCTTCGGAGCTCTCCGGAGAGATAACACTCCTACTACTGCTTGTCTGGTTGTATTATCTGGTGTTCTTGCTCTCCAAAGCGAGAGTGTGATGTTCTCTGGGCTACGGATGGATGGAAGCAAACTGTCTCCGGCTTCGAACCTATGAGCCGAACCCCCCTACGTTGCGCATGGGCCTCCTTTTATACGCTAAAGGGGTCACCGACAGGTGGCAACGCAGAGGAGGGTAAAAACGTAAAAAGCAAGGTAGTTGATACAGTTGCTTGTACAGTGCATCCTACCTAACCCTGACGGCAGGGGACAAGGGCATTAAATGCCCGTCTGAGTCGCCCGAACAGTGCAGAAAAGGACCGTTAGGGGCGCCACCGTTCGCCACGATGGCGATCTTGTCAGATTCGCATGCCATTGCGCACCGCTGGCTGCACAGCCTCCCGCCACGCACGTCCGGAGAGGCCCCCAGAGCGACACGTTGGTGGATGCGCTGGAGCGTGGACGCAGAGTGGCCGCCTGCCACGGCAAGCGCCTTGCCGCTGTTGTTATCTTGTCGGGTCCGGAAGCTTGTCGCTCGCCGGGCTTCGAGGTACCTTGGTTTGTCTTCCCGGCAAGCTCCTCTTGCCGGGGCCTTGTTGCCTTGCCGAACCGCGTGGCGCGTCGCGGCAAGTTCATTGGAGCATCTTGGTTGGCCTTCCCGGCAAGCTCCTCTTGCCGAGGTCTTGTCTCCTTAGCCTAAATACTTTGTTCTTGGATGGCTCCAAGGGAACCTTGGGGGGATCTTGGCGATCACCCGGCAAGCCTTTGCCGCGGGGTGCTGCAACTGCCCGTGCACAAGTTCGGGGTACTAGGGTACCCCTATTCTAGTACACCGACAAATACCAATGATCATGTTGTTAGAGTAACTAGCAAAGTGGCCCGCTCGATGCGCGGGCTAGGATTTTATTAAGTTATAAATGTGAGAACATACTAGTTTATCTGTTCGACAATTTTTTATACTCCCTCCATTCCACAATATAGTGCGCTCGCGTTTTCCCAGATTCAACTTTAACCGTAAATTTAATTACCGAGACCGACTGCGGCGGGAGCAAAAATCATACCACTGAATTCGTATTTTCAATATGAATTTAGTGATATAATTTTTGTCCCCGCCGCAGTCGGTCTCGTTGGTTGAATTTACGGTAAAAGTTGGATCTTGGAAAGTGTGGGCAAACTACATTGTAGAACGTAGAGAGTACCAAATATGATGCCATTTCAAATATATAACTCTTGCAAACATAGTCTTGTTTTTGGTACATTTGGGTTTTCGTCGATATATATATGTATGTATGATCCCTTCATCCCTTACTTGCTAATTATGCATGTCATGCTAACTGTATTTTTTGGCGAGATATGCTAACTACATTTACATCTTTCTTTTACATTTTTATTATGTTGCTTATATATTGTATAAATTGATAAAACCTATGTTGGTGGGTATGTGCTCCCATGATCACTTGATTTAGTTAAGAGACGTGCCCTCGGTAGTATCAATGGTGGCTTATATTTTCACGTCACATAATTTGCTCTCACAGTGTATAGAACATAATCGGTTTCATGGGCCCACCAGTATGATTGTTCACTTTCCCCATTTTGTAGTCTCCTGGACTTCTCTGTTCTCTCCACCCACTCATATTTTCACACAGTGACAATGTTCCTCTTGCCCGATCCCCATTCTCCTTTCCTTATTCTCTCTGCTCACCCAAAAATTGCTGCTCCTCCCATCAACTTGCTCTCTTGTTCGCTGCCTTTAGGTTCCTCGTCCTCACCTCAAGCCACTCCGCAACTGGTGCTGCCACAGGGACAGTATCTGGTTTCCATCTTGGGTGTGAGGATGGCGGCGAGGTTCTCTTCCCCAAGCGTGCAAGCAAGAGCGTTGTCGCTCTTTCCACTCGAGGCAGCTCGGGACATGGTCCTCATCCTCCACACCGACATCATTCTTCGAAGGTCGACCTGCAGGTCCCCATTTTTTGTTTTCCCAACTCTGTCATATTTCCCCCTTTTGGTTGAGTTACTTTCCCTACATAAACATAAATCCTAATTAGTAGAAGTAAGATATTGTTTCATCTCCGGCTTAAGCACTTTATTTCTCCTTGTGGGAATGGAAAAATATTTTTTGCTTTAGCCACAATGCATGCATACGTGTTATACTTAGCTATAGATAGAACAAAATGTAACATGTTTTTGTGATTTCATAGAGCAATTAAAATTAGCCACACTCAAAGATATGGAAATGCAAGGGCGTCCGAACTTTATAACCACTTGTTTTATGGTAAAATGTGTGAGATACAACTTTACTACATCAAAACCACCGAGTTAATGAAGGTAAGTTTTCATGCTTTGAAATATTTGAGCTGCACATAGATAGCAGAACTGATGTGCAAATCATAAGCAAGGTACATAATGTTGCTTCCTGTATACTGCAATACCAGTTGTGCATTCTTAAAATTTAGAAATTGAACTGAGAACTGTAACTAAATCAAATGGATGATAACCTGCATAAGGGTGAAACTTTGTGGAGATTTTCTTACTTCGCATAGATCAAAGTTTCTCCTTTGTGTGTAGCCGCAAAGTCTGGCACATCTCCATTTATGATTGGAGGTTGTATCTTTTTCTTGTCTTGAAGTTCCATTCTCCTTCCAATCTTGCCATTTTTGTTGATTGTCTTGAATTGCATCAATAAGATAACAATTTAAAATACGTTTTATCGTTGAAGCTAAAATCAATTAGGAACCTCCAACGCCTAACTGGAACTGTTGCATTTTTTGTTTTAATTTTGTTGTGATAGCACACACAAAATATTCATCATTAGTAACGGATCACCTTGTTGGATTACATATATGTTTTGTTTTAACCATCTTGGCAGGTTTCTAACCTTCCTTGTTATGTGGCCCATCTTTTCTTTTCATTGTTGATTCCTGCACATTAGAGAGTGCAAATATAAAGGTAAAGCTCTCTTTTCAATCCAATGAAATGCAAGCTCTTTTGTGTTTTCTTGAAAAAATCAAATAAAGCTAATTATAATATTATTACAAACAGTGGTGGACCTAGAGATCGTGCTTTGCTGTGGCGATGGACGACGATAAATATCATGGCGGTGCTCCAGCTGGTCATTGGACATGGGGAGTACCCTTCTCGGCCGCTTGAGACCTTGACCAGCTGCCCCGCTTGATGGTGGGTGTGCTACTATTAAAGATTAATGCTCAAGTTTATGAATATTCATTATTTTTATTACTTCTCACCCTATAAATATTTTTTTGGTCGTACAAGTAAAGGAGATCAATTTTCGAGACTAGTGATTTGCAGAAATCTTTAATGATAAAGAGGAACTTAAGTTTTTATCATCATGTGAATACACAAATATCGTGAGTATTTTCTAGTAGAAGCCGACCGAAGCAATCTCTACCTGATTAATGAGGTCCTCCCTCCGTTCCAAAATGGATGACCCAACTTTGTACTAAAGTTAGTACAAAGTTGGGTCATCTATTTTGGAACGGAGGGAGTACTTTATTAGACAAAATTACTGAGGTACTCATGCAAAGTATTATGTGAACCATTATCTAATCTACAAACTCCAAGTTATTACCATACTGCACTGTCATGTGCTTCTTAATGGATTTGAGGCCTATTGAAGCCATCCCACAACCCAAAATATAGTAGAGGATCACGCTAGAATAATATTTTAGTTTAGCACTGCCCAGAGTAATTGAGGGTCTCCATTTGTTTTTCATTTTTTTGTGGGGGTATAGTGGGCTACATCCTCTCATTATCCATTAATAGGTCTGATCTATAATTTCATGCAGATCGTACATACTGGAGGTGATCTAGTTGTTCAACGGAGCCGGCTGGTGCCCAATGCCGAAGTGCCACTGGTTGGAGGAAGTTGACCTTAAAGTGTTGTTCAATGGAGGAAGATGATGTACAAGGTTGTTCGGATGCCGAGAGGTTTTTTATATGCATGCGACCATGAGATTTTGGTCCTATCTAGAGATATTCTGTTTGGAGAGATCAAATCTCTGCAAATTTCTGAGAGTTTGGATTTGTTTGGAGGGATGGCATCTTTGTATAGTTTTTTTTGTGGGCAGGATCTTCAGAGTTTGGTCATGTTTCTTACCCTGTACGCCCTATTTTTTTATTATATGGGATGGTTTGATCACTCGTGGGATGGTGCAGCCTGTTTTTTATTAGTTGATGGTCCAGCTTATCATGAGTTTGTGTACAGGTCCAACCTGTTATGGTCTCACGTGCGAGAAATCTGACCCTGCTTGTAACATTTTTTATTTTTATTATGGATCCAATTTGTTATGATCTAACATTACGGGGCCACCTGATTAATGAAGATCTTCTCACATTATGGGGCCACTTGTTTTATGAAGATCTAACAGTCACACATTGTTGATTGGAAATAGGTACATATAATTAACGGAAATGTTAACGCCCACATGTGTGGGCGTTTGCACATCGCCCACACGCCTCCATCACCACTCATTTTGCCACATATGAATAGATGACATCAGCAGAATTGTTTTTGGTTTTCAGCTTAAAAATGTTGTATCTCCTAAATAAAAAAGCGAACTAAAAATCCGTTCTCATCATTAAATCCGTCTCGACGAGATCTTCAAAACTAGACCCCATGTTGATATGTTTCGACGATTTTTTTTGTCAGAAGTTGCCACGATATTTACACTGCAGTTGCCATAGGGCTTAAACTAAAGTTGCCATATGGCAATTTTAGTTTGTAGATCATGGCAATTTTAGTATTTTGATGATGGCAACTCCAGTACTTTGACCATGAAAATTATTTTTTGTATGAACCATGACAATTTTACGTGCATGTATCATGGCAATTTTAGTTTATGGTTCATGGCAAGTCTAGTTTCTTAATTTCCCATTTTATAAATGTCAAAATTTACTTTTAAATGTAGAAGAAAATAGCTGAAACATATCATGCCAACTTCAGTGCAACCATCATGGCAATTCATATGCAATAGACATGGCAACTTTTAATCAAAAACAAAATTCACCAAAACATATCAACATGGGATCTAGTTTCGAAGATCTCATCGTGAGGGATTTAATAGTGAAAACGGATTTTCAATCGGATTTTTCGTTTAAGAGATAAAACATTTTAAAAACTGAAAATCCAAAAAGATTCCTACATGCATGCATGTGATGATGTGGCAATCTGTTTACATTAGAGACGTGTGGTGCGTCTTCCTTCCTGCCACAGTTAGCGCGACCCATAATTAAAGGTCGGATGTTTCTAATTATTGTGGGATTTTAAGCTAATTATCTTTATTATGGTTAACCCATCAAGTACTTTTTATATATAAATAGATGACTAGAGGAGGTAGAATGACTCAAGAACCACTTTATCCTGAGAGACACCCAAAAAGAATTGAACAAGACTCTCAAAGAGTTAACACTGATGCACCTAGTCCTTCTAAAAAGAAAAAGAAGAAGAAAAACAATAGGACTTTGCATGCCTCTAGTGAACCTAAAGTAGAAAAACCTCCTAATAATGATAAGGAAGTTTCTATCTCTGATGCTGAGACTCAATCTGCTAGTGAACACTCACCTTCTGATAATGAAAAGATAATGATGAGGTTCATGAAGACACTCAAACAAATAATATAGAACCAGACAATGATGTTGAGATAGAGGCAGCAGTTGATCTTGATAACCCACAACCAAAAAATAAAAGATATGATAAAAGGGACTTTGTTGCTAGAAAACATGGCAAGGAAAGAGAACCATGGGTTCAAAAACCTGTGCCCTTTCGACCCAAGTCAACTAAAAAGAAAGATGATGAAGAATTTGAACGCTTTCTGAAATGATTAGGCCAGTGCTTTCGCGTACTCGCTTGACTGATATGTTTAAAATGCCTCCTTCTGCAAAGTACATGAAAGACATCATCGCAAACAAAAGAAAAATACCGGAAGCTGAAATCTCCACCATGCTGGCTAATTATACTTTTAAAGATGGAGTACCTAAAAAACTTGGAGATCCAGGAATCCCCACTATACCTTGCTCCATCAAAACAAACTATGTCAAAACTGCTTTATGTGATTTAGGAGCTGGTGTTAGTGTTATGCCCTTCTCTTTATATAAAAGACTTGATTTGAATAAACTCACACCTACTGAAATATCTTTGCAAATGGCTGATAAATCAACTGCCATACCTATCGGTATTTGTGAGGATGCGCCTGTTGTTGCTAATGTTACTATCTTGACTGACTTTGTTATACTCGATTATCCTTGGTAGACCCTTTTTGAATACTGCAGGGGCTATTATTGATTACAATAAAACCAAGGTCACTTTTCATATCAATGGTAATGATCATACAGTGCACTTTCCAAAGAAACAATTCCAAGTGAATGGTATTAATGTTATTGAAACATCTCCGACAATCACTATTGGAAGTTTTCAACTACCCCTATCTACTTTTAAAAAGAAATATGAAATGCTTATTGTTCAGGAAATTCATATCCCCGTTGACGTGACTTAGTGATTTACGAAAGTTCTTCAGTTTCATGCTTATCGAAAGTGGTTGTTAATAAGACTTGATCAACCTTATTAATGGGTCATTTTTCACAGGTATAAGTTGATGAATTTAGTAAGCAATACCTTATGTTCCTACCTGTTGTATTTTGTTTTTATTAGTTAAATAAAATAAAATGCCATGTTTTGTCAGTTTTCTGAATTTCCCATGCAATAAAAAATGACCCAAAAATAAAAGTTCTCAGAATGCTCTAAACTTTTAATACTATTTTTTTCAGAATATTTAAGAATTTTTGGTGCGAATAACATAAGAGGGAGGTGCACTAGGTGGGCACAACCCACCTGGGCGCGCCCGGACCCCCAGGCGTGCCCTGGTGGGTTGTGGTCCCCACATGGGCCCCCTCATTTATCTCTTCATCCCACGTCACCACCTACCTCCAGAAAAAAAATTCACCATTGCTCTCTCTCTCTCATGTTCTTAATCTCAACCCCGCGGATTTCAATCTCTTTGCTCGAATCTCCGTTTTCAAAACTGTTTTGGGGGATTGTTGCTTGGTATGTGACTTCTGTTGGAAATATGCCCTAGAGGCAATAATAAAAGGATTATTATTATATTTCCTTGTTCATGATAATTGTCTTTTATTCATGCTTTAATTGTGTTATCCGGAAATCGTAATACATGTGTGAATACATAGACACCAAACATATCCCTAGTAAGCCTCTAGTTGACTAGCTTGTTGATCAACAGATAGTCATGGTTTCCTGACTATGGACATTGGATGTCATTGATAACGGGATCACATTATTAGGAGAATGATGTGATGGACAAGACCCAATCCTAAACATAGCACAAGATCGTATAGTTCGTTTGCTAGAGTTTTTCCAATGTCAAGTATCTTTTCCTTAGACCATGAGATCGTGTAACTCCCGGATATCGTAGGAGTGCTTTGGGTGTACCAAATGTCACAACGTAACTGGGTGACTATAAAGGTATACTACGGGTATCTCCGAAAGTGTCTGTTGGGTTGACACGGATCAAGACTGGGATTTGTCACTCCGTATGACGGAGAGGTATCTCTGGGCCCACTCGGTAATGCATCATCATAATGAGCTCAAAGTGACCAAGTGTCTGGTCATGGGATCATGCATTACGGTACGAGTAAAGTGACTTGACGGTAACGAAACTGAACAAGGTATTGGGATACCGACGATCGAGTCTCGGGCAAGTAACATACCGATTGACAAAGGGAATTGTATACGGGGTTGCTTGCATCCTCGACATCGTGGTTCATCCGATGAGATCATCGAGGAGGATGTGGGAGCCAACATGGGTATCTAGATCCCGCTGTTGGTTATTGACCGGAGAGCCGTCTCGGTCATGTCTACATGTATCCCGAACCCGTAGGGTCTACACACTTAAGGTTCGGTGACGCTAGGGTTGTAGAGATATGAGTATGCAGTAACCCAAAAGTTGTTCGGAGTCCCGGATGAGATCTCGGACATCACGAGGAGTTCCGGAATGGTCCAGAGGTGAATAATTATATATAGGAAGTGTAGTTTCGGCCATCGGGAAAGTTTCAGGGTCACCGGTATTGTACCGGGACCACCGGATGGGTCCCGGGGGTCCACCGGGTGGGGCCACCCATTCCGGAGGGCCTCATGGGCTGAAGTGGGGAGGGAACCAGCCCTTAGTGGGCTGGTGCGCCCCCCTTGGGCCCCCCATGCGCCTAGGGTTGGGAACCCTAAGGGAGGGGGCGCCTCCACTTGCCTTGGGGGGCACTCCACCCCCTTGGCCGCCGCCCCCCTAGGAGATCTCGTCTCCTAGGGCCGGCGCACCCCCCTAGGGGGCCTATATAAAGGGGGGAGGGAGGGCAGCCACACCCTGAAGTCTTGGCGCCTCCCTCTCCCGTGCTACACCTCTCCCTCTCACAGAAGAACGGCGAAGCCCTGCTGCGATGACTGCTGCATCCACCACCACGCCGTCGTGCTGCTGGATCTTCATCAACCTCTCCTTCCCCCTTGCTGGATCAAGAAGGAGGAGACGTCACGCTGACCGTACGTGTGTTGAACGCGGAGGTGCCGTCCGTTCGGCGCTAGGATCTCCGGTGATTTGGATCACGTCGAGTACGACTCCCTCATCCCCGTTCTCTTGAACGCTTCCGCGCGCGATCTACAAGGGTATGTATATGCACTCCCCTCTCATTGCTAGATGACTCCATAGATAGATCTTGGTGAAACGTAGACATTTTTTTTGTTTTCTGGAACGTTCCCCAACAGTGGCATCATGAGCTAGGTCTATGCGTAGTTCTCTTTGCACGAGTAGAACACAATTTGTTGTGGGCGTAGATGTTGTCAACTTTCTTGCCGCTACTAGTCTTATTTTGCTTCAGCGGTATTGTGGGATGAAGCGGCCCGGACCAACCTTACACATACGCTTACGTGAGACCGGTTCCACCGACTGACATGCACTAGTTGCATAAGGTGGCTGGCGGGTGTCTGTCTCTCCCACTTTAGTTGGAGCGGATTTGATGAAAAGGGTCCTTATGAAGGGTAAATAGAAGTTGACAAATCACGTTGTGGCTTTAACGTAGGTAAGAAAATGTTCTTTCTAGAACCCTCTTGCAGCCACGTAAAACTTGCAACAACAATTAGAGGACGTCTAACTTGTTTTTGCAGCAAGTGTTTTATGATGTGATATGGCCAAAGTTGTCATGAATGATGAATGATATATGTGATGTATGAGATCATGTTCTTGTAATAGGAATCACGACTTGCATGTCGATGAGTATGACAACCGGCAGGAGCCATAGGAGTTGTCTTTATTTTTTGTATGACCTGCGTGTCATTGAGAAACGCCATGTAAATTACTTTACTTTATTGCTAAACGTGTTAGCCATAGTAGTAGAAGTAATAGTTGGCGAGCAACTTCATGGAGACATGATGATGGAGATCATGATGATGGAGATCATGGTGTCATGCCGGTGACAAGATGATCATGGAGCCCCAAGATGGAGATCAAAGGAAGCTATATGATACTGGCCATATCAGGTCACTATTATTTGATTGCATTTGATGTTTATCATGTTTTTTGCATCTTGTTTACTTAGAATGACGGTAGTAAATAAGATGATCCCTCATAATAATTTCAAGAAAGTGTTCCCCCTAACTGTGCACCGTTGCGACAGTTCGTTGTTTCGAAGCACCATGTGATGATCGGGTGTGATAGATTCCAACGTTCACATACAACGGGTGTAAGACAGATTTACACCTGCAAACACTTAGGTTGACTTGACGAGCCTAGCATGTACAGACATGGCCTCGGAACACAGAAGACCGAAATGTCGAGCATGAGTCGTATAGAAGATACGATCAACATGAAGATGTTCATCGATGTTAACTAGTCTGTCTCACGTGATGATCGGACACGGCCTAGTTAACTCGGATCATGTTATACTTAGATGACTGGAGGGATGTCTATCTGAGTGGGAGTTCATTGAATAATTTGATTAGATGAACTTAATTATCATGAACTTAGTCTAAAATCTTTACAACATGTATTGTAGATCAAATGGCCAACGTTGTCCTCAACTTCAATGCGTTCCTAGAGAAAACCAAGCTGAAAGACGATGGCAGCAACTATACGGACTGGGTCCAGAACCTGAGGATCATCCTCATAGCTGCCAAGAAAGATTATGTCCTACAAGCACCGCTAGGTGAAGCACCTGCTCTCCCTGCAGAAAAAGACGTTATGAACGCTTGGCAGACACGTACCGATGATTACTCCCTCGTTCAGTGCGGCATGCTTTACAGCTTAGAGCCAGGGCTCCAAAAGCGTTTTGAGAGACACGGAGCATATGAGATGTTCGAAGAGATGAAAATGGTTTTTCAAGCTCATGCCCAGGTCGAGAGATATGAAGTCTCCGACAAGTTCTTCAGCTGTAAGATGGAGGAAAACAGTTCTGTCAGTGAGAACATACTCACTATGTCTGGGTTATATAACCGCTTGACTCAGCTTGGAGTTAATCTCCCGGATGACGCGGTCATTGACAGAATCCTTCAGTCGCTTCCACCGAGCTACAAGAGCTTTGTGATGAACTTCAATATGCAGGGGATGGAAAAGACCATTCCTGAAGTATTTGCAATACTGAAATCAGCAGAGGTAGAAGTCAAAAAGGAACATCAAGTGTTGATGGTGAATAAAACCACTAAGTTCAAGAAAGGCAAGGGTAAGAAGAACTTCAAGAAGGACGGCAAGGGAGTTGCCGCGCCCGGTAAGCAAGCTGCCGGGAAGAAGCCAAAGAATGGACCCAAGCCCGAGACTGAGTGCTTTTATTGCAAGGGAAGTGGTCACTGGAAGCGGAACTGCCCCAAATACTTAGTGGACAAGAAGGCCGGCGTCACGAAAGGTATATGTGATATACATTTAATTGATGTGTACCTTACCAGTACTCGTAGTAGCTCCTGGGTATTTGATACCGGTGCAGTTGCTCACATTTGTAACTCAAAGCATGAGTTGCGGAATAAGCGGAGACTGGCGAAGGACGAGGTGACGATGCGCGTCGGGAATGGTTCCAAGGTCGATGTGATCGCCGTCGGCACGCTACCTCTACATTTACCTACGGGATTAGTTTTAAACCTCAATAATTGTTATTTAGTGCCAGCTTTGAGCATGAACATTGTATCAGGATCTCGTTTAATTCGAGATGGCTACTCATTTAAATCCGAGAATAATGGTTGTTCTATTTATATGAGAGATATGTTTTATGGTCATGCTCCGATGGTGAATGGTTTATTCTTAATGAATCTCGAGCGTAATGCTACACATATTCATAGTGTGAATACCAAAAGATGTAAGGTTGATAATGATAGTCCCACATACTTGTGGCACTACCGCCTTGGTCACATAGGTGTCAAACGCATGAAGAAGCTCCATGCAGATGGACTTTTAGAGTCTCTTGATTACGAATCATTTGACACGTGCGAACCATGCCTCATGGGTAAAATGACCAAGACTCTGTTCTCAGGAACAATGGAGCGAGCAACCAACTTATTGGAAATCATACATACTGATGTGTGCGGTCAAATGAGTGTTGAGGCTCGCGGTGGCTATCGTTATGTTCTCACCCTCACTGATGACTTGAGTAGATATGGGTATGTCTATTTAATGAAACACAAGTCTGAGACCTTTGAAAAGTTCAAGGAATTTCAGAGTGAGGTTGAGAATCAATGTGACAGGAAAATCAAGTTCCTGCGATCAGATCGTGGGGGAGAATACTTGAGTCACGAATTTGGCACACACTTAAGAAAATGTGGAATAGTTTCACAACTCACGCCGCCTGGAACACCTCAGCGTAATGGTGTGTCCGAACGTCGTAATCGCACTCTATTAGATATGGTGCGATCTATGATGTCTCTTACCGATTTACCGCTATCATTTTGGGGCTATGCTTTAGAGACTGCCACATTCACTTTGAATAGGGCTCCGTCGAAATCCGTTGAGACGACACCGTATGAATTATGGTTTGGGAAGAAACCTAAGCTGTCGTTTCTAAAATTTTGGGGATGCGATGCTTATGTCAAGAAACTTCAACCTGAAAAGCTCGAACCCAAGTCGGAAAAATGCGTCTTCATAGGATACCCTAAAAACTATTGGTATACCTTCTACCTCATATCCGAAGGCAAGGTCTTTGTTGCCAAGAATGGATCCTTTCTAGAGAAAGAGTTTCTCTCGAAAGAAGTAAGTGGGAGGAAAGTAGAACTTGATGAAGTATTACCTCTTGAACCGGAAAGTGGCACAACTCAAGAAAATGTTCCTGAGGTGCCTGCACCGACTAGAGAGGAAGTTAATGATGATGATCATGAAACTTCAGATCAAGTTGCTACTAAACTTCGTAGGTCCACAAGGACACGTTCCGCACCAGAGTGGTACGGCAACCCTGTCTTGGAAATCATGTTGTTAGACAACGGTGAACCTTCGAACTATGAAGAAGCGCTGGCGGGCCCGGATTCCGACAAATGGCTGTAAGCCATGAAATCCAAGATAGGATCCATGTATGAAAACAAAGTATGGACTTTGACTGACTTGCCCGATGAGCGGCGAGCCATAGAAAATAAATGGATCTTTAAGAAGAAGACAGACGCGGATGGTAATGTGACCATCTATAAAGCTCGGCTTGTCGCTAAGGGTTATCGACAAGTTCAAGGGGTTGACTACGATGAGACTTTCTCACCTGTAGCGAAGCTGAAGTCCGTCCGAATCATGTTAGCAATTGCCGCATTCTATGATTATGAGATATGGCAAATGGACGTCAAAACGGCATTCCTTAATGGTTTCCTTAAGGAAGAATTGTATATGATGCAGCCGGAAGGTTTTGTCGATCCTAAGAATGCTGACAAGGTGTGCAAGCTCCAACGCTCAATTTATGGGCTGGTGCAAGCATCTCGGAGTTGGAACATTCGCTTTGATGAGATGATCAAAGCGTTTGGGTTTATGCAGACATATGGAGAAGCCTACGTTTACAAGAAAGTGAGTGGGAGCTCTGTAGCATTTCTCATATTATATGTAGATGACATACTTTTGATGGGAAATGATATAGAGCTTTTGGAAAGCATTAAGGCCTACTTGAATAAGAGTTTTTCAATGAAGGACCTTGGAGAAGCTGCTTATATATTAGGCATCAAGATCTATAGAGATAGATCAAGACGCCTCATAGGTCTTTCACAAAGCACATACCTTGATAAGATATTGAAGAAGTTCAATATGGATCAGTCTAAGAAGGGGTTCTTACCTGTGTTGCAAGGTGTGAAATTGAGCTCAGCTCAATGTCCGACCACGGCAGAAGATATAGAAGAGATGAGTGTCATCCCCTATGACTCAGCCATAGGGTCTATTATGTATGCCATGCTGTGTACCAGACTTGATGTAAACCTTGCCGTAAGTTTGGTAGGTAGGTACCAAAGTAATCCCGACAAGGAACACTAGACAGCGGTCAAGAATATCCTGAAGTACCTGAAAAGGACTAAGGAAATGTTTCTCGTTTATGGAGGTGACGAAGAGCTCGTCGTAAAGGGTTACATCGACGCTAGCTTCGACACAGATCTGGATGACTCTAAGTCACAAACCGGATACATATATATTTTGAATGGTGGGGCAGTAAACTATGCAGTTGCAAGCAGAGCGTCGTGCCAGGATCTACATGTGAAGTGGAGTACATGGCAGCCTCGGAGGCAGCGCATGAAGCAATTTGGGTGAAGGAGTTCATCACCGACCTAGGAGTCATACTCAATGCGTCGGGGCCGATCAAACTCTTCTGTGACAACACTGGAGCTATTCCACTTGCCAAGGAGCCTAGGTTTCACAAGAAGACCAGGCACATCAAGCGTTGCTTCAACTCCATTCGTGAAAATGTTCAAGATGGAGACATAGATATTTGTAAAGTACATACGGACCTGAATGTAGCAGATCCGTTGACTAAACCTCTCCCTAGAGCAAAACATGATCAACACCAGAATTCCATGGGTGTTCGATTCATCACAATGTAACTAGATTATTGACTCTAGTGCAAGTGGGAGACTGTTGGAAATATGCCCTAGAGGCAATAATAAAAGGATTATTATTATATTTCCTCGTTCATGATAATTGTCTTTTATTCATGCTTTAATTGTGTTATCCGGAAATCGTAATACATGTGTGAATACATAGACACCAAACATATCCCTAGTAAGCCTCTAGTTGACTAGCTTGTTGATCAACAGATAGTCATGGTTTCCTGACTATGGACATTGGATGTCATTGATAACGGGATCACATCATTAGGAGAATGATGTGATGGACAAGACCCAATCCTAAACATAGCACAAGATCGTACAGTTCGTTTGCTAGAGTTTTTCCAATGTCAAGTATCTTTTCCTTAGACAATGAGATCGTGTAAATCCTGGATACCGTAGGAGTGCTTTGGGTGTACCAAACGTCACAACGTAACTGGGTGACTATAAAGGTATACTACGGGTATCTTCGAAAGTGTCTGTTGGGTTGACACGGATCAAGACTGGGATTTGTCACTCCGTATGACGGAGAGGTATCTCTGGGCCCACTCGGTAATGCATCATCATAATGAGCTCAAAGTGACCAAGTGTCTGGTCACGGGATCATGCATTACGGTACGAGTAAAGTGACTTGCCGGTAACGAAACTGAACAAGGTATTGGGATACCGACGATCGAGTCTCGGGCAAGTAACGTACCGATTGACAAAGGGAATTGTATACGGGGTTGCTTGAATCGTCGACATCGTGGTTCATCCGATGAGATCATCGAGGAGCATGTGGGAGCCAACATGGGTATCCAGATCCCGCTATTGGTTATTGATCGGAGAGCCGTCTCGGTCATGTCTACATGTCTCCCGAACCCGTAGGGTCTACACACTTAAGGTTCGGTGACGCTAGGGTTGTAGAGATATGAGTATGCAGTAACCTGAAAGTTGTTCGGAGTCCCGGATGAGATCCCGGACGTCACGAGGAGTTCCAAAATGGTCCGGAGGTGAAGAATTATATATAGGAAGTGTAGTTTCGGCCATCGGGAAAGTTTCGAGGTCACCGGTATTGTACCAGGACCACCGGATGGGTCCCGGGGGTCCACCGGGTGGGGCCACCCATTCCGGAGGGCCTCATGGGCTGAAGTGGGGAGGGAACCAGCCCTCAGTGGGTTGGTGCACCCCCCTTGGGCCCCCCATGCGCCTAGGGTTGGGAACCCTAAGGGAGGGGGCGCCTCCACTTGCCTTGGGGGGCACTCCACCCCCTTGGCCGCCGCCCCCCTAGGAGATCTCATCTCCTAGGGCCGGCGCACCCCCCTATGGGGCCTATATAAGGGGGGGGGAGGGAGGGCAGCTGCACCCTGAAGTCTTGGCGCCTCCCTCTCCTCTGCTACACCTCTCCCTCTCGCAGAAGAACGGCGAAGCCCTACTGCGGTGACTGTTGCATCCACCACCACGCCGTCGTGCTGCTGGATCTTCATCAACCTCTCCTTCCCCCTTGCTAGATCAAAAAGGAGGAGACGTCACGCTGACCGTACGTGTGTTGAACGCGGAGGTGCCGTCCATTCGGCGCTAGGATCTCCGATGATTTGGATCACATCGAGTACGACTCCCTCATCCCCGTTCTCTTGAACGCTTCCGCGCGCGATCTACAAGGGTATGTAGATGCACTCCCCTCTTGTTGCTAGATGACTCCATAGATAAATCTTGGTGAAACATAGAGAATTTTTTTTGTTTTCTGCAACGTTCCCCAACAACTTCTTCGTTGGTCCAATTAGTTTTTGCTTTAGTGGTTTATATTTTGAAGAATTAGTTACTCTTGGTGCTACTGTAGATGAGCTTGCATGTTGAATTTTTAGAGTTCTAAGTAGTTTGAATTCTTGATATAGCCTCTATTCATCCCTATGAGTAGTTGCTTTCAATCTTGTGAAGTTTTGTTGAGAAAACTTTTGAGGACTAAAATTTCAGAATTTTGTTCATAGGAAAAAGATGAGTATCTTTAGGAAGTTTGCTTCCAAGAAGAACTCCAAGGAAGTTATTGGGGAGTCATCTGACAGTGATCTCCACACTTGGAGAATGGTGGAGGTACGGCCATGCGAATGGCCACATAACCCGTTCATGGAAGGGGCCGGAATCCTTCAAGAGTTTCCACAATATGCTACTAATACCGGCCTTACCGACTTCATCGTAGCTGAATGTGAACAATATCATATCCTCACAAATTCCATTATGCAAATTTTTCATTGCCTTCCTAGGAATAATCCCCTTGAGGTGTAGTTTAACTTATATGTTGAACCTCGTCAGATACCTCTTACTGAATTTTGTAACATATGCTTGATCCCTTCTGATGGGAGTTTACTAGGGCCTAGGCCTGCAGAGTTTGAAGGATTTCATCGCACTCTGTCTGTAGGAGATGAGAGAGGGGCGTCGAGTGTCACCGCCACTAGCTTACAATTTCCTTCAGTGCATTATTTTACTTTATTTACTGCGAAGTGCTTACTTGCTAGAGAGAAGGTTGGTGCACTTAGTGCCCCCGATTTCGCCGTTTTACACCGTGCACTCTACGGCGACAACACTTATAGCTTGGCGGCTATTGTCGCACGTCGCCTCCACATTAACAGATCCAAGGGTAAAATACATGGTGGTATTTATGCTACTTGTTTAGCGAGTCACTTTAACATGCAGATACGCCAGCATGATTGTCCTCTACCCAAGGTTTATTTAGATCGTAAGGCCATGGCACACCACCAGTTTATTGCTGGCGAGAACACTGACATTCCTATTCCTTATAACCTGGTTTTCGGTGTGGACACTTGTGATATTATTCCATTGCCTGCACCTACATTGTTTGATCCTATTTCCATGGGCAGATACATGATTATGCCTGAGGACATTGTCGCCTACCGAAACAACCTGGTTGCAGCAGAGGAGGAGCCTCAGGAGTGGGACCCTCAGGTGCCCGCTCCCCAGCACTTCAACATCAGACTCCATGGTTTCTTCGAGTGTGATTACCAAGTTAGATCAAAAGCCTAAGCTTGGGGGAGTACGTGTTTCCACCGACATTATATTCATGTTCACACATTTTCATTCTAGTTGTCAGTGTCCACACTCTTTCATTGTATTATCCATGCTAAATTTATTTCCCTTTTTTTTCTTACGTGTACGAAAAACTTTGAGAAAATCCAAAAATATATTTCCTGCTTCTTTTTGGCTTTTCTTCCTAGTTTAAATTGTTGTCATACTAAAAATAAAACTCAAAAAGATTTCCTTGTTCTTATTTTACTTGTTGGGAGATTTCCCGTGTAACTAGTTTATCTCGTTTTTGTTTTTTCCTTTTCATTTGCTTGTTCAAGAAAAAAAACAAAAACTCCTAAAATATTTCAGTGTGTTTCTCTGAATTTCTTTTTCGTTTATTGAGTCATACCGAGGAGAAGACCACGATGAAAATGTTGAGTGGCTCTCATATGCACTATTGTTGATCTAACAAAGAGCCCATATTACCTTGTCTTCTCCATTTGAATAAAATGTTTGCAGATTCCAGCTTAGTCCACGACACTCTTGCACTATTATTATTTTCATATCATTCGGTCATGCAGGTGAAAGGCAATAATGACGATATTTGATGAACTGGTTGTGGCAGAGAGAAACTGGTATGAACTCGACTTGTTCTGTTTTTGTAAATATGTTTAACCTAGTATCCATGATTGAGCCTATTATGATCAAACACTGTCGGTGTACTAGAGTAGGGGTACCCTATTACCCCGAACTCGTGCACGGGCAGTTGCAGCGCCCCGCGGCAAGGCTTGCCGGGTGACCGCCAGGACCCTCCGTGGTTCCCTTGAAGACCATTCAAGAACAAAGTACTCAAATCAAGGCCCCGGCAAGAGGAGCTTGCCGGGAAGGCCAACCAAGGCCCCGGAAGAGGATCTTGCCGGGAAGAGACAAGACCCCGGCAAGAGGAGCTTGCCGGGAGGGCCACTCAAGGCGTATCAAGAAAGCTTGCCGCGACGCGCCCTGCGTCCCGGCAAGAACCAGCGAGTGACAAGCTTCCGGACGCGACAAGACGACAGCCGCGGCAAGGAGCTTGCCGCGAGAAACCCCCACTTCGTGCCCGCGCTCCAGCTTACCTGCTAACGTGTCGCTTTGGGACTCTCCCAAGCACACGTGGCGGGAGGCCGTGCAGCTAGGGGTACGTGGTGGCAAGCGGAGATGAAGAGAAGCCCATCGTGGCAAACGGTGGCACTCCTAACGGTTACCTTTTGCACTGTTTAGTAGACTCAGACAGGCATTTAATGCCTTTGTCCCCTGCCGTCAGAGTTAGGTAGGGCGCACTGTATCCACAGTAGCGGTAGTTGCACCTACCGCATCCTTTTCCATTTTTACCCTTCTTGTCTATGTTGCCCCCTGTTGGTGACCCCTTGAGAGTATAAAAGGAGGCCCAAGCGCAACGTAGAGGGGGTTGGAAGGGTCGGAGGTTTAGAGGCTCGGCCAGTTCGGCTCGTTCAACACCAGGAACAACCTCAAGCTCAGTCTGGCAGCGTCCATCGCTCCTGAGCAAGAATCCAATATACACAAACAAGCAGCAGTAGGGTTTTACGCATCCGTGCGGCCCGAAGCTAGGTAAAATCGCCCGCGTGCACTGCCTCGATCCACTCTTTGTGCGCTCTCCGCCCCCCACCGAACCGAAAGGGGCCCTGTCCCCATAGGTGTTGGCGGGAATCAGCATCGCCCCCGACATCTCTGGCGCGCCAGGTAGGGGGCGTCGAGATCGTGCGAACCCGATCCGGCGTGCACGCAAGCTAAATCTTCATCGTCATGGCTCCCGAGGAGCGGGCTAGCAAAAGAACGACGCCAGTGCGGCAATAGAAAAAGCTAAGTCATGCAAAACTTTAGGTATTTCCTTACTTTATAAGGTTATCCGCCTCGGAGATCTTGTTCTTTGTACAGAAAACCTGTGCGCGGAGGAATCAACTCGTAGCTAGTTGCGCCCTTATTTTGTTTCAAGTCCGCTCAACAACTTAAGCGAGTTGCTAGCGCCCTTACTTTGCTTCGAGTCCGCTCAGCAACTTAAGTGAGCCGCTAGCGCCCTTACTTTGTTTCGAGTCTGCTCAACAACTTAAGCAAGCTGCAACTAGTTGCGACAAGATTGCTTGTCGGTAGCGACCCTGCCAGCAGGCTGCTGAAGTTCTGCACTCGGCGCTCGCGGCAAGGGTGCCTGCACCGGCAAGTTTCCCTAGAAAGCGTAGGGTGGACGTACAAAGAGAGGTTGAACAGGAAGATAGCATGCGCTATTTATTTGAGATTTCTGCATAGACCTGTATGCCGAGGAGCCTTCTCGGGGCTAGTTGCGCTCCATGTTACCTCGAGTCCGCTCGGCAACTTGTGTGGTTGCGCTAGAACCGAGAAGGTAAACATTTCCGGGAGGCGTTGTTCCCGAATAGCCGCTAAGGGCCCGTTCCCTCAAGCGCTACTGGCTGGATCGTACGCACCGGAAAGCATTCCAGCAGGCATAGGGAATATGCAGCAAAAGTCAAAATTCGCAAGCAAGTTGAGTGCACTTCGGATGCTAATCACTTGCTATGTTTGAACGCAGTTATGGCCCGGGGGCTGGCAACGCCCTTAGGGCCAATTTCTTCGGCGTCAAGAACGACGAAGTTCTTCGCCATAAGCCTTTCTGGCAACGATCTTGCCGGAAGCCGGCGTCAAGAACGACGAAGTTCTTCGCCATAAGCCTTTCCGACAACGATCTTGGAGGAAGCCGGCGTCAAGAACGACGAAGTTCTTCGCCATAAGCCTTTCCGGCAATGATCTTGCTGGAAGCCGGCGTCAAGAACGACGAAGTTCTTCGCCATAAGCCTTTCCGGCAACGATCTTGCCAGAAGCCGGCGTCAAGAACGACGAAGTTCTTCGCCATAAGCCTTCCCGGCAACGACCTTGCCGGAAGCCGGCGTCAAGAACGACAAAGTTCTTCGCCATAAGCCTTCCCGGCAACGACCTTGCCAGGAGCCGGCGTCAAGAACAACGAAGTTCTTCGCCATAAGCCTTTCCGGCAACGATCTTGCCGGGAGCCGGTGTCAAGAACAACGAAGTTCTTCGCCAAAAGCCTTCCTGGCAACCAGCTTGTCGGAAGCCGGCATCGAGAATGTCAAAGTTCTCTGCTGAAGATAAAAGCCTTCCTGGCAACCAGCTTGCCGGAAGCCGGCATCGAGAACGTCAAAGTTCTCTGCTGAAGATAAAAGCCTTCCTGGCAACCAGCTTGCCGGAAGCCGGCATCGAGAACGTCAAAGTTCTCTGCTGAAGATAAAAGCCTTCCTGGCAACCAGCTTGCCGGAAGCCGGCATCGAGAACGTCAAAGTTCTCTGCTGAAGATAAAAGCCTTCCTGGCAACTAGCTTGCCGGAAGCCGGCATCGAGAACGTCAAAGTTCTCTGCTGAAGATAAAAGCCTTCCTGGCAACCAGCTTGCCGGAAGCCGGCATCGAGAACGTCAAAGTTCTCTGCTGAAGACAAAAGCCTTCCTGGCAACGAGCTTGCCGGAAGCCAGCATCGAGAACGTCAAAGTTCTCTGCTGAAGATAAAAGCCTTCCTGGCAACCAGCTTGCCGGAAGCCGGCATCGAGAACATCAAAGTTCTCTGCTGAAGATAAAAGCCTTCCTGGCAACGAGCTTGCCGGAAGCCGGCATCGAGAGCGTCAAAGTTCTCTGCTGAAGATAAAAGTCTTCCTGGCAACCACCTTGCCGGAAGCCGGCATCGAGAACGTCAAAGTTCTCTGCTGAAGATAAAAGCCTTCCCGGCAAGCCAGTATCGCTGGGGGCTGTGAGTGCCAAGAATCGTCCACGGCAAACCAGAGTTGCCGAGGGCTGCACTATCAGATAAGTCTTTCATCCCTCATCATGCATCCTCTTATGGACTAGGGAAAGCGAAACCACGTTTCTCCCCGGAAACTGCCGTGCTCCCTCGACTTTAGGCCCTGGGGCTCGTTCTCGGGGCCAAGTTTGGTCATAGTCGCGGCAGCAAAGGGATGAAACGAGGAGACCGCACCCACCTCGTTCCTGCCTCCGTTAAAAGCGTGAGAAAGGTTGAGCGACGTGGGAAGGCGGCAGCCTGTTGCCGGGAGATGAAATGTCTGTCCGAGGGATACCAAGGATTTGCTCCTTGGCGTGGGTTTAACTCGCAAGACAAATAACCCGGCAAGCATCCCCTTTTTCATTAAAAAACATCCCACTCAGGTACAGTCCATAGAGGATGAAAAACATGAAAGAGAGGATTACAAGTTCTAGATACAGCTAAGGCCCGAAGGCTTACAAACTAAAAAGATAAGATGCCCGTAATCCCTTTCCTGTCCCCCTTTTCAGGAGGCAGGTCAAGGAGGCGAAAAGGGCAAAAGGAGTGCCTAGGCGAGCTACAGGTGCCAGAAGACACCAAGGGAACATCCCGGAGGCCGTCCGAAGGCTGGACGGCAACGGCGGCGCTGGAAGCAGGGCTCAAAGACGGGGCGACAGGACGTCAGCACGCTGTCGAGGGCACCACACCCTCGTACTCCGGCTTGACGGCCTTGTCGCCTGCCCTCTTCCCCTTCCGCAGCCTCCCTACGCCAGCCGCCCAAGGAGACGACCCCGGGGAGTTCAAGAAGCCGGCGACGCGGATGATGGGGTCGCCGGTGCCGCGCAAGGCGGCGCCCGACGCCTAGTCGGACCCGCTACCCCGCCGCCCGCTACCCTCGTCGTCGCTGTCGCTCCCCTCCTCGTCGCTCTCGCTCGAGGAGGAGCCTTCGCTGTCGGAGGAGCTGTCCACGCAGCACTTCGCCCGAGTGCCGAAGCACCCGAAGGCCTTGACGGAGAGGAGATCGCCCTCCATCAACTTAAAATGGAGGGTAAACCCCTCCATCAAGCTGTGGATGCGGGCGAATGTCTTCCACCCTTGATCAAGATACATCACATTAGGGGCTGGGAATGCAACGCGGACTCGCATGCCGCTGATCCCACAGCCCCTCATGTGCAGTCTCAGCGTCTCGGGCGGCTCTACTTCCATCGCGCGCGCAAACGGAGCTGGAAGCCGGAGGCGACGACGAGGCGCCCGGCGCAGCCTGACGAAGAACTCGCAAGGGTCGTCCCCTATATGGACCGCCGTGGGGGGAGAAGCTGCCGGCGGAGGTGAAGCTGACGCGCCGCCCCGTCCGCCTCTTCCTCGAGCGCCTCGACCTCGTCCTCGACCTCGTCCGCGACCTCACCCCCTCCCTCTTCCCCTTATGGCTGGCTCTGCCACCACGGGCGCGGAAGAGGGAGAGATGCGCTGTCTGGCGGCGACCCTCGCCGCCACCGATGAAGGGCCTGGGTTCCCTTTCTATATGGCAGATGAGAGAAAGGGGAGCAGAAGCTGAAGAAAGGAAAAGATGAGAGAGTGCGGGTTTATGTGCTCCCATCCCACTCTTTATAAAGGAGCAAGGTGGGGGCTCGGCCGCCCCGCTTAGCGAATTAAGACCCGGGAAGGGCAGGGAGTCGGGGCCAACCCGCTCGCGACGGCCCGGTTTCCCACTCCACCGTCCGTGACCTCAAGCGCATGGGAGCCGCGTGGCGGGGATGCAGAACTAAGGCGACAGGTGAGGCGGCATCGCTCCGCCCTGTGAATGCGGGGAGTGGACGTCCCGAAAACCGCGCACCAGCCCCGTCCAGTAAATGCACCACGCCCTCACACCTACCTCCGTTTAAGGAGGAAGGCGTGAATCGTCCCCATCATCGTGGCCTGACGCATGCTCGGGGGGCTTAGCCCCACGCACGCCACCCACGATCTCACCCACGACGCCGCGTTTGACGCGTGCCGTTCTGGGCGTGCGCGGTGGGAGCGGAGTTAGATTCGGCGTGACCTAGGCCGCGCGTGCCCGTGCACTGTTTTGGGCCTGGCCCAACAGCGCTCGGCACCGTGTATGGCCCAGGCCCGGGGGCTCCTGTCGGTGTACTAGAGTAGGGGTACCCTATTACCCCGAACTCGTGCACGGGTAGTTGCAGCGCCCCGCGGCATGGCTTGCCGGGTGACCGCCAGGACCCTCCGTGGTTCCCTTGAAGAGCATTCAAGAACAAAGTACTCAAATCAAGGCCCCGACAAGAGGAGCTTGCCGGGAAGGCCAACCAAGGCCCCGGCAAGAGGATCTTGCCGGGAAGAGACAAGACCCCGGCAAGAGGAGCTTGCCGGGAGGGCCACTCAAGGCGTATCAAGAAAGCTTGGCGCGACGCGCCCTGCGTCCCGGCAAGAACCGGCGAGCGACAAGCTTTCGGACGCGACAAGACGACAGCCGCGGCAAGGAGCTTGCCGTGGGAAACCCCCACTTCGTGCCCGCGCTCCAGCTTACCTGCTAACGTGTCGCTCTGGGACTCTCCCAAGCACACGTGGTGGGAGGCCGTGCAGCTAGGGGTACATGGTGGCAAGCGGAGATGAAGAGAATCCCATCGTGGCAAACGGTGGCACTCCTAACGGTCACCTTTTGCACTGTTTAGGAGACTCAGACAGGCATTTAATGCCTTTGTCCCCTGCCGTCAAAGTTAGGTAGGGCGCACTGTATCCATAGTAGCGGTAGTTGCACCTACCGCATCCTTTTCCATTTTTACCCTTCTTGTCTACGTTGCCCCCTGTTGGTGACCCCTTGAGAGTATAAAAGGAGGCCCAAGCGCAATGTAGAGGGGGTTGGAAGGGTCGGAGGTTCAGAGGCTCGGCCAGTTTGGCTCGTTCAACACCAGGAACAACCTCAAGCTCAGTCTGGCAGCGTCCATCGCTCCTGAGCAAGAATCCAATATACACAAACAAGCAGCAGTAGGGTTTTACGCATCCGTGCGGCCCGAAGCTGGGTAAAATCGCCCGCGTGCACTGCCTCGATCCACTCTTTGTGCGCTCTCCGCCCCCCACCAAACCGAAAGGGGCCCTGTCCCCATAGGTGTTGGCGGGAATCAGCATCGCCCCCGACAAACACGTTTGCAATTACAATTAGAGATTTTTCGGTGTACAAAAGTAGGGGCCCTTCTGTACCCCTTTACTTGTGCACGGGCAGTCGTAGCCACACCTACGGCCAGGCTCGGCAGGGCAGAGGAAGCAAAGACACAAGGCTGCCGAGGGACAAGATGGGCTTCCCCGGCAAGAGCCTTTCCGGGGCGGCCTACATGGCCCCGGCAAGAGCCTTGCTGGGCCAACTTGCCCAACACCAGCAAGACGGCCACCCTTGAGCCTGAGAGTCATCACGCTGTCGACAACATCAAGACCGAGGCTCAGGAGCGCCTGCTTGGTGGCATGCAGATCTTTGTGAAACGAAAGGCCTGCAGGCCTAGGTGAGCACCAGAAGACGAAGACCCCCCGCAAGACCCTTGCCGGGGACGCCCACGAGATCCCGGCAAGGGCCTTACCCGGGGCGTCTACGGAGCCAAAGCTAGGCCTGCACTTACCAAAGCTTCGCTGCCCCATGCCCGTTCCGATGTGGCGACCAGCCTACCAACTAGGCACACACTTGCATGGTAGCATGCAGCTTCTGGGCCAACTAGCCAAGCACCTGCGTGGTGGCATGCAGATCTTCGTGAACACCCTGCCACTGTACCAGCTCAGCAGCCTGCCAGCCAGCGTGGCGCTACATGCCTCGTCACCTTGGACGCGCATCGAAGCAAGGTGATGCAGCAATGGATAGGACGAGCTCCTTTACCGTCCTTGATAAAGCAAGAGGACACATAGGTGGCCCATTAAATGTGTTTTCTCCTAGTATGTCAGGAGATAAACTTGTACACTGTACATACTTTCCACCTCATGTGTGCCACTGTGGCAAACCCTTTGACATATAAAAGGAGGCATGTGGCATACTGAGGGAGGATTCAGACTTTTTGGACTTGGCATGCACCGTAGCTAGTTCAAGAACTCAAGAAGACTAAATACACACAAAGCAGGACTAGGGTTTTACGCATATCTTGCAGCCTGAACCTGGGTAAAAATCCCATCGAGTTGATCTTCTAGACTAGCTCTTTGCGCAGCCCCATGCCCCGCAACCGTAGAAGGGATTCCATCGAGGGATCCCATAGGTGTCGTTCTAGAACCCTGACAGGATTATAGTTTCTCATGCCATGCTTAAGTTGCTAGGAGTGGATTATGATTTATCTTGGATGCCAACATTGCGTTAAAATGATTGTGATGTAGTATGATGATATGGTATCCTCCTCTGAATGTTCGAGTGGCTTGACTTGGCACATGTTCATGGATGTAGTTGAATCAAAACCAACATAGCCTCTATAATATTCTTGTTCATGGTGTTCATATCCTACTCATGCTAGTATGCAATGTTACTTATGCAGAATGCTTGTTCATGACTGTTTTTGCTCTCTAGCTGACCGCTTCTCAACCTAATTGCTAGCCTTCGCCTGTACTAAGCGGGAATTCTGCTTGGGCATCCAAAATCCTGAAACCCAAGTTATTCCAGATGAGTCCACCATACCTACCTATATACGGTATTACCCTGCCATTCTAAGTAAATTTGCATGTGCCACCTCTAAAAACTTCAAATAAATATCCTTTTTGTTTGTGCGTGGATTGTTCAATAAAGTGACAGGAGGTAGTCAGTATCTTCCATGCTAAGCGCGTTACTCTCATGATGAGTGTTTATTCACTCATCCTTGCACGAGAAGGGCGGTAATAGGGATTCCCAGTCCCAAATTCAAATTGCAAATAATTAAAAAGAAACTCCCCCATGACTGTTGTTGGTGTGGATGGCACCCGTTGTTTCGGACAAGCCGTGGATTGTTATTGTTGGTGGATGGGGAGTAAACCTTTAATTTTATCGCCTGGAAACCGCCACTAATGTGTTTATCATGGAAGATACAGATACCTAATGGCCGTGAAGTAAACAAGAAGGGTGCATTTATCAAAATTTTATTTACCTCTATTTTAAAAACTTGACCTCTGGCACCTCTACAAATCAATGCTTCCCTCTACAAAGGGATTATTTATTTACTTTTATGTTGTGTCATCAACTTATCAAATAAGCGCCAAAACCCGAGAGCACTATTGTCATCCTCATGCATTGTGCATACCTAATGTTGGGTGCATCATGACTGGATCTTTTCTACCATGAATTACAATGTTTAGTCGCTGCTTCAACTTTGGAGGTTGATACGTCTCCAACGTCTCTAGAATTTTTTATTGTTCCATGCTATTATATTATCCATCTTGGATGTTTATATGCTATTTCATATGATTTTTGGGACTAACCTATTAACCTAGAGACCAGTGCCAGTTTCTATTTTTTCCTTGTTTTTGAGTTTCACAGGAAAGGAATATCAAACAGAGTCCAATTGACCTGAAACTTTATGACGATTCTTTATGGACCAAAAGAAGCTCACGGAGTACCGGAGATGCACTAGAGGAGTCCTGAAGCCACCACAAGGGTGGCCCCCCTAGGGCGCACCCCGGACCTTGTGGGCCCCTCGTGGACTCCCCTGACTTGTTCTCGGCGCCAACACCTCTTATATATCCCTAAACCTCCAAAACAAAACCTAGATCGGGAGTTCTGCCGCCGGAAGCCTCTGTAGCCATGAAAAACCAACCGAGAGCCCGTTCGAGCACCCTGCCGAAGGGGGAAACGATCACTGATGGCCATCTTCATCACCCCGGCGCTCTCCATGATGAGGAGAGAGTAGTTCACCCTCGGGGCTGAGGGTATGTACAAGTAGCCATGTGTTTGATCTCTCTCGTGTTCTTGATTTGGCACGATCTTGATGTACCACGGACTTTGCTATTATAGTTGGATATTATGATGTTTCTCCCCACTACCTTCTTGTAATGTATTGAGTTTTCCCTTTGAAGTTATCTTAACGGATTGAGTCTTTAAGGATTTGAGAACACTTGATGTATGTCTTGCATGTCCTTATTGATAACCCAAAAGTATAGGGGATCGTTTGTAGCCTTCTTCGATAAATAAGAGTGTCGAACCGAATGAGTAGCTAAAGGCAGAACAAATATTCCATCAAGTTCTGTCGACCATCGATACAACTCTACGCACACTTGATGTTTGCTTTACCGAAAACAAGTATGAAACTATTTTGCAAGAATAAAACTACGAGTACTTTTCGAGAATAAAACTACGAATAAATTGCAAGGTAATAAAAGTTGATAGCCTTTGTCAACAAGAAAGTCATTTGTCCCTAGGAAATCGATAATAAGTACTCCCTCCGGTCCTTTTTACTCTGCATATTAGAATTCTCTAAAGTCAAACTTCACATAATATGAAACTTTAAGTCATGACACATCTAGTGATACTGATTTTAGATTGTGAATGTTGGCAGTTTTTTCTAGAAAGTTGGTCAAACTTTATGAGCTTGACTTCAGTCAAATCTTATATGCGAACTAAAAAGGACTGGAGGGAGTACCGGTAATCATTCTTGTAATTTTACATGAGGGAGAGGCATGAGCTAACATACTTTCTCTACTTGGATCATATGCACTTATGATTGGATCCCTAGCAACCATTCGCAACTACTAAAGATCATTAAGGTCGTGAAACCCAACCATACCATTAAGTATCAAGTCCTCTTCACTCCCATACGCCATAACCCACTTATCCGCGTTTAGGCTGCTGTCACCCCCGCAACACCGACAATAAGCAAACCACGGACATATTGCAACACCCTACAGTGGGGGCCCCTCATGTTTACACGAGACGGAGGGTACCGTAGGACAGCACCATAAATAAAATACACAATCATACCAACCAAGATCACGATTAATCCTTAGGACAAAACAGATCTACTCAAAGATCATAGGATAACCATAGATCATTGGGAAATAATATATCGAGTTGAGCACCATGTTTAAGTAGAGATTACAGTGGGGGGAAGAGGTGTTACACCACTGCATAGAGGGGGAGAAAGATGGTGTTGACAATAGCAAAGTTGTTGATGTAGATCGCCATCACGATCCTTGCCCCGGCAGCGTTCCGGCTCCACCGAGAGAGAGGGGGGAGAGCCAGCCTCCTTCTTCTTCTTCCTTGGCCTCCCCCTAGATGGGATGAGAGTTCCTCCTCTGGTCCATGGCCTCCATGGTAGCGGAGGGGAGGGAGCCCCTCCAAGATTGGATCTCCCTCTCTGTTCTCTTCTATTTTGTGCCCCCAGATCTGGCCGAAAACCGTTTATTATATTCCGAGAGATCCGTAACTCTGATTGCGCTGAGATTTTAACATGGTTTTTTTCGGATATAAGCTTCCTTGCGCCCAAAGTAGAGCTCCAACCGACGTACGAGGTGAGCACAACCCACCACCACGCGCCCGACTCCTGGGTCGCGCTGTGGTGTCTTGTGGGTTGTGTGGGCCTCCGTTTGCATTGATTCCAAGTCCCAGAAATCACATATATTCCAAAATAATTATTCGTAAAATTTTATTGCATTTGTACTTTATTTGATATGGATTTTCTGCGATACAAAAAACATGCAAAAAATGGGAACTGGCACTAGGCACCGGATCAATAGGTTAGTCCAATAAATCATATAAAAAGTTGCCAAAAATATGTGAAAGTTGTATAATATTGGCATGAAACAATCAAAAATTATAGATACGACGGAGACGTATCAGCATCCTCAAGCTTAATTCCCGCTCGTCCTCGAGCAGGTAAATGATAAAAAAAGATAATTTTTGATGTGGAATGCTACCTAGCATAAACTTAATCATATATCTAACCATGGCATGAATATTAAGACATAAGTGGTTCAAAGAAATAGTTTATAATTTGACATAAAGACATCAATACTCAGGCATGCCAACAAACAATCATGTCTTTCAAAATATCAATGCTAAAGAAAGCTATCCCTACAAAATCATATAGTCTTGTCATGCTCTGTCTTCTTAACACAAAGTATTTATCATGCACAACCCCGATGACAAGCCGAGCAATTGGTTCATACTTTTTAACATGCTTCATCTTTTTCATCCCTCACGCAATACATGAGCGCGAGCCATGGATATAGCACTATGGGTGGAATAGAGTATGATGATAGGGGTAAATATAGAGAAGACAAAAAGTAAGAAAGTCTCACATCGACGCGGCTAACCAATGGGCTATGGAGATGCCCATCAATCGATACCAATGCAAGGAGTAAGGATTGCCATGCAAAAAATGCACTAAGAGCTATAAGTAAATAAAAGCTCAATATGAAAACTTAGTGGGTGTGCATCTAATCCTATAATGAAAAATTCCCACTAGTATATGAGAGTGAAAACATAGGAGACTCTCCATATGAAAAACATGGTGCTACTTTGAAGCACAAGTGTGGTAAAGGATACTAACAATGCCCCTTCTCTCTTTAGTTTTTTTTTCTCTCTCATTGTCCGGAGTCTCATCCCGAATTGCGGGGGAATCATAGTCTCCATCATCCTTTCCTCACTGGGGCACTGCTCTAAAAATGAAAATTGATGATCATCCAACTTCTATTTACTTATAACTCAAAAGAAATAAAAATTACAACTCGATACCTATGACAAAGTATGACTCTATATGAATGCCTCCGGCAGTGTACCAGGATGTGCAATGATCTAGCATAACATGTATGAAAAATGATGAACGATGGCTAAGCCACAACTGCTATGTCAGCTATATGATCATGCAAAGCAGTATGACAATGAATGCTCAAGTAATAAAAATGGAAGCAATGGAAGTTGAATGGCAATATATCTCGGAATGTCTATGGAAGGGTCGTAATAGGTAGGTATGGTGGCTGTTTTGAGGAAGATATAATAAGGCTTATGTGTGATAGAGCGAATCATATCACGGGGTTTGGATGCATCGGCGAAGTTTGCACTGACTCTCGAGGTGAGAAAGGGTAATGCACGGTACTGTAGAGGCTAGCAAATTGCAGAAAGGTAAGAGTGTGTATATTCCATGGACTCACATTAGTCATAAAGAACTCAAAAGTTTATTACCCCTCAAAGCAAAGTACTACTACGCATGCCCCTAGGGGTATAGGTTGGTAGGAAAAGACCATCGCTCGTCCCCGACCGCCACTCATAAGGAAGACAATCAATAATAAATCATGCTCCAACATCATAGCATAACGAGAGACTATACATGCATGCTTCGGTAATCACAAACCTTAACACCAATATTCTTACTAACCACAAACATTTACTAGTACCTCCCACATATTCCATCTCTATATCGCAAAATTATTGCATGGAGTGAAAAATATCATATTCAGTGATCCATAAGTTTTATGTAGGATTTTATGACTAACCATGCAATTTGACCAATTCCTTTTGACTCTCTACATAGATATAAGTGAAGCATGAGAGTTTAATTCTTTCTACAAAATACCAAGCTCTAATAAATATAAGTGAAGCAAAAGAGCATTCTACAAACAACGGTTTTCTATGTGAAGAGAAATAGGCAATCCAAACTTCAAATGATATAAGTGAATAAGGACATGAAGCATTCTATAAAGCCACACTCAAAATATATAAGTGAAGTGAATTGAGAATTCTATAAATCAACGATGGAATATCTCATACTGGCATGGTGCATAAAAGAAAAATTAAAATTAAACACAAAAGACGCTCAAAGATCTGCACATATGACATGAACGGAACAAAGATGAAAACATACTAATACTTGTTGATGAAAGATGGGATGCCTTCCAGGGCATCCCCAAGCTTAGATGCTTGAGTATTCTTGGATATTTATTTGGGGTTCCTTGGTAATCCCCAAGCTTGAGCTATTTCCTCTCCTCCTTCTCCTCATATGAGACCTACTCGATCTTTGATCGCTTCATCCACACAAAACTCAACAGAAAACTCGGTAAGATCCGTTAGTATAATAAAGCAAATAAATACTCTAAGTACCATTGCAAACCAATTCATATTTTGTTTTTGCATTTTCACTACTGTAATATAAATTTTCCATGGCTTATACCACAGATAAAAATCGATAGTTTCATCAAAACAAGCAAAACAATGTATCAAAAACAGAATCCGTCTTAAACAGGACAGTCTGTAGTAATCTGAACATTCACCATACTTCTGTTACACCAAAAATTCTAAAAAATTAGGAAAAAATAAACAATTTGTATAGGAAGGCTGCACAAAATGTTTCAGAACCTTTTGAAGTTCCAGTAGAAAATGAAAATTCACACGCTACAGCCAAAGTTTCTGTTTTTGCACTGCACATACCAACAAGCAATCTACTCATCCTAAAGGAAAATGTTGGCACATTATTTTTATAATACAATGGAATTGTACAAGGGGATAATTATTTTTTGTTGAAAAGTTTCTGCAATTCGATATTCACAAAGTTTCCATTGGCATGAACAAAGTTCAAGGCATGCTCCCGATTCCACGGTGCTCGTCTTTCTCACTTTCACTTTCATTTTTGTGAAGTTTTAATTTCCCCTCTATATTTTCTTGTTTTTAAACTTTATAAAAGCACTCAACAGAAATAAATGACTCTCTAAAACTTCCCGCTTGTCTCCGTGGCAGCGCTTTCTTTAAGGCCATTAAGCTAGGCATAAGGTGCTCAAGTAATGGATCCACCCGGATCCCAAGGTATATCAAACCCAATGTTAATTAACAATGATTTGGCATTTAGTAGTGAGCACAAAGCAACATATATCATGCAATGACGAAGTCTAACTCTCTTCCTATGCATCGATATGTCATACAATAACAATTCATGCACATCAAGTAAAGGCCAATACATAGCATAAGCAGTTTCTTGCAATTTTATCGTGTTGGAAACATAGAGAGGTGGAGATATAGTTCCTCTCACATAATAATTACAAGTAGGAGCAGCAAGCACATGCATGTTATATTCATCAAAATTATCATGTGCAATGGTAAAAGGCAACCCATCAATGTAATCCTTATTAAGAGTAAACTTCTCCGATATAGTGTAGTTTGGAGAATTCAAATATATACTAGGACTATCATGTGTGGGTGCAATAGCAACAATTTCATTCTCAACATAAGGAACTATAACAAGTTCATCTCCATAAGCATAATTCATATTGGCATCATGGACACAAGCATAGCGAGCATCAAGTTCATCGAAAAGGGATATTTCAAATGAATCAACGGGATCATAGCAACTATCATAGGATTCATCCTTCGGTAAGAACGAAGGAAGTTAAACAATGTATGAGTTGAAGAGTTACTCTCATTAGAAGGTGGGCACGGGTGATCAATCCGCTCTTCCTCCGCTTGTTCTTCGCTCTCCTCATCATCTACTTCATCCAAGGAGCTCACGGTTTCATCAATTCCTTCTTCCATAGACTCCTACAAAATATTAGTCTCTTCTTGCACAGTAGAGACTTTCTCAATAAATGCATCAATATTGGAATTGTATTTATAATTATCATAGCAATATTTAAGGATAGAAAAAATTCCAGGTCTATAAACTGAATTATCAAAATCTTCAAACTTCTCAAACAACGATTCAATTTCATAAGCACCCTTAAAAGAAACAAATTCTTCTATTTGTTCCGCATCATAATAATCATATATACCTCTAGCATAAGAATCCAAGGTTTCATTATCATTAAATTCACATGAAAAGGGAAGATGTGGAGCGTTCATCCTAGAGCAACAAGTATAATCGTATCTCAAGCATAGCGCCCGAGCATACCAATGCAACATATGAATTTGATCCCATAACATTTTCCCTTTATGAGTCAAGCAATAATCCCTGAAGTATTCACGTTGATCCAACGTTACTCCCATTATATAGTTGGATGGGGTTTTCACAGGATTATAAAAGTAGTGCATAATATTTAACGAGCGTTGAGGGTTTTAGGAGGTTTCTCATCTCCATGAGTAGCAAGTACAACTAAGTTTTCTGGTGTTTCGTGCTCCATATCCATAACTAAAGATAGATAACAACTTAGAACATGAAATTAAAACTACTTAGTGATAAAGCAAACAAGCACACATGAGAATATTCACCCCACGCTATTGCTCCCTGGCAACGGCGCCGGAAATAGGTCTTGATAACCCACAAGTATAGGGGATCGTTTGTAGCTTTCTTTGATAAATAAGAGTGTCTAACCCAACGAGGAGCTAAAGGCAGAACGAATATTCCCTCAAGTTCTATCGACCACCGATATAACTCTACGCACACTTGACATTTGCTTTACCGAAAACTAGTATGAAACTATTTTGCAAGAATAAAACTACGAGTACTTTGCGAGAATAAAACTACGAATAAATTGCAAGGTAATAAAAGTTGATAGCCTTTGTCAACAAGAAAGTCATTTGTCCCTAGGCAGTCGATAACAAGTACCGGTAATCAGTCTTGTAATTTTACATGAGGGAGAGGCATGATTGGACCCCTAGCAAGCATCCGCAACTATTAAAGATCATTAAGGCCGCGAAACCCAAACATAGAATTAAGTATCAAGTCCTCTTTACTCCCATATGCCATGACCGACTTATCCGCGTTTAGGCTGTTGTCACCCCCGCAACACCAACAATAAGCAAACCATGGACATATTAGAACACCCTACAGTGGGGGACTCTCATGTTTGCATGAGACGGAGGGCGCCGTAGGACAGCACCATAAATAAAATCCACAATCATACCAACCAAGATCAAAATTAACTCATAGGACAAAATGGATCTCCTCAAACATCATAGGATAACCATAGATCATTGGGAAATAATATATGGAGTTGAGCACCATGTTTAAGTAGATATTACAGCGGGGGGAAGAGGTGTTACACCACTTCATAGATAGGGATAAAGTTGGTGTTGATGGTAGCAAGGTTGTTGATGTAGATTGCCGTCATGATCCTTGCCCCGACGGTGTTCCAGCGCCACCGGGAGAGAGGGGGAGAGAGCCACCCTCCTCCTTCTTCTTACTTGGCCTCCCCCCTAGATGGGAGGAGAGTTCCCCCTCTGGTCCATGGCCTCCTTAGCAGCGGAGGGGCGGGATCCCCTTCGAGATTGGATCTCCCTCTCTGTTCTCTTCTGTTTCATGCCCACAGATCTGGCCGAAAACCATTTCTTATACTCCGGGAGATCCGTAACTCCGATTGCGCTGAGATTTTAACACGAGTTTTTTCCGGATATAAGCTACCTTGCGCCCGAAGTAAAGCTCCAACCAACATACGGGGTGAGCACAACCCACCACCATGCGCCTGGCTCCTGGGTCGCGCCATGGTGTCTTGTGGGCTGTGTGGGCCTCTATTTGCATTGATTCCAAGTCCCAAAAATCACATATATTCCAAAATAATTCTCCGTAAAAATTTATTGCATTTGGACTTCGTTTGATATGGATTTTCTGCAATACAAAAAACATGCAAAAAACAGGAACTGGCAGTGGACACTAGATCAATAGGTTAGTCCAATAAATCATATAAAAGTTGCCAAAAATATATGAAAGTTGTATAATATTGACGTGAAACAATCAAAAGTTATAGATACGATGGAGATGTATCACTTATCTGTGGTGACAATAGGATATTCACGTGATCTACTTGATGTATGTTTTGGTATTCAACTTGCGGGTTCTGTGACCATGTGCTTATGCATAGGGGTTGGCACATGTTTTCATCTTGACTCTCTAGTAGAACCTTTAGGGCACTCTTTGAAGTTCTTTGTATTTTTTTGAATAGATGAATCTGAGATTATGTTATGCATATCGTATAATCAACCCCGCGGATACTTCTGGTGACAATGGAGTATCTAGGTGACATTAGGGTTTTGGTTGATGTGTGTCTGAAGGTGTTAATTGAGTACGAACTCCAAGGCTGTTTGTGACACTAATAGGAATAGCCCAATAGATCGGTCTGAAGATAACTTTGAGGTGGTTTCGTACCCTACAATAATCTCTTCGTTTATTCTCCACTATTAGTGACTTTGGAGTGACTCTTTGTTGCACATTGAGGGAATGTCATATGATCTAATTATGTTATCATTGTTGAGAGAACTTGCACTAGTGAAAGTATGAACCCTAGGCCTTGTTTCCAAGCATTGCAATACCATTTTTGCTCACTTTTCTACCTTGCTGTTTTTATATTTTTAGATTACAAAAACCCATATCTACTATCCATATTGCACTTGTATCACCATCTCTTTGCCGAACTAGTGCACCTATACAATTTACCATTATATTGGGTGTGTTGGGGACACAAGAGACTCTTTGTTATTTGGTTGCAGGGTTGTTTGAGAGAGACCATCTTCATCCTGTGCCTCCCACAGATTGATAAACCTTAGGTCATCCACTTGAGGGAAATTTGCTACTTTCCTACAAAACTCTGCACTTGGAGGCCCAACAACATCTACCAGGATAAAGTTGCATAGTAGACATCAAGCTCTTTTCTGGTGCTGTTGTCGGGGAGGTTAGTGCTTGACGGTATATCTTTAGATCTTGCAATCAAATCTTTTTGTTTCTTGTTTTATCACTAGTTTAGTCTATAAAAGAAAACTACAAAAAATTGGAATTGAGGTTGCCTCATATGCTTCATCTTTTTGATGTCTTTCGTGAAAATAAGGATTCTGATAATTGTGCCAAAGTGTTAGAAGAAGAATGCATTAAAATGTTTGGCACTAAATCTTTGAATGATGAGCATTATTGCAATGTTGTTAGTATGAATTCTTTGAATATCCATGATGCTAATGATATGAGAAGCCACAAGTTTGGGGATGCTATGTTTAATGAAGATGATATTTTTTGTCCCCCAAGTTTTGATGAGCAAATTTATTATGATGATAGCATGCCTCCTATTTATGATGATTATATTGATGAAAGTGGGTTTGGAAGAGTGTCAACTTTAGGAAGTAATGATCCCACTATTTTGGAGGGTGTTGAATCTTTTCATAATATTGATAAAAGTGGATTTGGAGAGGTCATGACTTTATTTAATGATGATTCCACTATTTCGGAAGAGGTTCCAATTGATTATGAGAACAAAGTTGCTATCTATGATGATTATTGTGATGACATGTATGCTATAAAGAATAATGATAACCATGAAACTTGTCATCATAATTTTAATTTTCAATTGGATTATGCCTCACATGATAGTTATTTTGTTGAGTTTGCTCCCACTACTATGAATGAGAAGAATTTTTCTTATGTGGTGAGTAGTAAAATTTCTATGCTTGTGCATCATGAAAATAATGCTTTATGTGATGGTTATATTGTTGAATTCATTCATGATGCTACTGAAAATTATTATGAGAGAGGGACATATGCTTCTACATATTGCAATAATATCAAATGTCCTCTCTATGTGTTGAAAATCTTGAAGTTGCACTTGTTTTGCCTTCCTATGCTAGATGATTCTTGTCCCCATGAATTGTTTGCTCACAGAATCCCTATGCATAGGAAGAGGATTAGACTTAAATGTGCTAGTCATATTATTCATGATGCTCCCATTATGTTTCAATTCTTATCTTTTATGTGAGCATCATTGAAATCATCATGCCTAGCTGAAAAGGCATTAAAGAAAAGCGCTTTTTGGGAGACAATACAACACCTTTACCTACTGATTTAGTGTGTTCACATGATTATGCTACTGTAGTGATCATGTTTTATAGCTTTTGTTTCAATGAAGTGCCAACTAAGACCTTTGGGATGATCTATGGTGATAGTTGATTTGATCTTGCTGAAAAACAGAAACTTTTGCGCTCGGGAAAACAATTCTCATTTTTAACATTAGAGTGATAAAATATTGATTCTTTTTGCAGAATATTAATAAAAAAATTCTTAGGTCGTCCAAATTTTCAAATTTTTTGGAGTTATAGAAGTATTCGAGAGTTACAGATTACTACAGACTTTTCTATTTTTGACATATTCTATTTTCTATGCGTTCGTTGCTTATTTTGATGAATCTATGAGTAGTATCGGAGGGTATGAACCATGGAGAAGTTGGAGTATAGTAGATATTACACAAATAGAAATAAATAATGAGTTCACAATAGTACAAAAGGTGGTGATTTATTTTCTTATACTAACGGAGCTTATGAGATTTTCTGTTGAGTGTTGTGTTGTGATGTTTTCAAGTTTTGGGTGAAGTTTCGATGGAGTACTGAACAAGGAGTGGAAAATCCTTAGATTGGGGATGCCCAAGGCACCCCAAGTTAATATTCAAGGACAACCAAGCATCTAAGATTGGGGATGCCCTAGATGGCATCCCCTCTTTCGTCTTTGTTTATCGGTAACCTCACTTGAGGCTATATTTTTATTGACCACATGATATGAGTTTTGTTTGGAGTGTCATTTTATTTTATTAGGATTTGCTTGATTATATTTAGAGTAAAGTTTTGCATATTTCATTTCAATAAAAAGGTGAAGTATAGCCTTTACCATGCTTATTTTGCAAGTCTATATGCTTCTGTTTGAAAGCAGAAAGTTTGCTATTATGTTTTGAATATTGGGAATAGTCAGAACATGATAAAATCTTGAAACTTTTACACAATGAGTAACAACAAATTATCTACAGCATGGTGATTTTTCAGAATTTTTGGAGTTAAAGAAGTATGGTTCCTCCTGCGTTCTTTACAGACTGACCTGTTTTCACAGATTGTTGTTATGTTTTCATTGTTTGCATGTGTTTGCTTGTTTAATGATTATATTTGAGGATAGGAGTGTTAAACATGCAGAGGCATTTAGTAGGAAATATCAAATAATAATTTTAGTGATTTTCTACCATAGAGAATGATAAGGTTTATGCGTTGATTTATACTAACTTATCTCATGAGTTCTTGTTGAGTTTTTATGTGGGTGAAGTTTTTAAGATTTAGGGAAACCGCGATATGAAAGGAATTAAGGAGACACAAAAGCTCAAGCTTGGGGATGCCCAAGGCATCCCTAGTCAATATTTCAAGAAGTCTCAAGCATCTAAGCTTGCAGATTCCCCGGTTGGCATCCCACCTTTCTTCTTCGACAACTATCGGTTAGTTTTGGTTGAACCTAAGTTTTTGCTTCTTCACATGATATGTGCTATCCTTGCAATGTCATTTTATTTTGTTTTGCTCGCTGTTTGAATAAAGTAATTAAGATCTGAAAAAAATTATGAGAAGGAGTATTCACATAGTTACATAATTATTCGACTACTCATTGATGGTCACTTATATCTTTTGGAGTAGTTTGTCAGTTGTTCTAGTGCTTCACTTATATATTTTTAGACTATTCATTGTCTTCCTTATGAGTGGCAGTCGGGGACGAGCGATGGTCTTTTCCTACCAATCTATCCCCCTAGGAGCATGCATGTAGTACTTTGTTTCGATAACTAATAGATTTTTGTAATAAGTATGTTAGTTGTTTATGACTAATGTTGAGTCCATGGATTATACGCACTCTCACCCTTCCACCATTGCTAGCTTCTCTTATGTCGCGCAACTTTTGTCGGTACCATACACCCACCATATACCTTCCTCAAAACAGCCACCATACCTACCTATTATGACATTTCCCTAGCCATTCCAAGATATATTGCCATGCAACTTTCCACCGTTCCGTTTATTATGACACACACCATCATTGTCATATTGCTTTGCATGATCATGTAGTTGACATCATATTTGTGGCAAAGCCAACGTTCATAATTCTTTCATACATGACACTCTTGATTCATTGCACATCTCGGTACACCGCCGGAGGCATTCATATAGAGTCATATTTTGTTCTAAGTATCGAGTTGTAATTCTTGAGTTATAAGTAAATAAAAGTGTGATGATCTTCATTACTAGAGCATTGTCCCATGTGAGGAAAGGATGATGGAGACTATGATTCCCACACAAGTCGGTATGAGACTTCCGTCGAAAAAAATTAAAAAATAAAAAAGGCAAAAAATGAGAGGGGCCAAAAAACAAAAAAATGAGAGAAAAAGAGAGAAGGGGCAATGCTACTATCCTTTTACCACACTTGTGCTTCAAAGTAGCACCATGATTTTCATGATATAGAGTCTCCTATGTTGTCACTTTCATATACTAGTGGGAATTTTTCATTATAGAACTTGTCTTGTATATTCCAATGATGGGCTTCCTCAAATTGCCCTAGGTCTTCGTGAGCAAGCAAGTTGGATGCACACCCACTTACTTTTCTTGTTGAGCTCTCATACACTTATAGCTCTAGTGCATCCGTTGCATGGCAATCCCTACTCACTCACATTGATATCTATTGATGGGCATCTCCATAGCCCGTTGATATGCCTAGTTGATGTGAGACTATCTCCTTCTTTTTGTCTTCTCCACAACCACCATATTCAATTCCACCCATAGTGTTATATTCATGGCTCATGCTCATGTATTGTGTCAAGTTGAAAAAGTTTGAGAACATCAAAAGTATGAAACAATTGATTGGCTTGTCATCGGGGTTGTGCATGATTTAGTTACTTTGTGTGATGAAGATGGAGTATAGCCAGACTATATGATTTTGTAGGGATAACTTTCATTGGCCATGTTATTTTGAGAATACATGATTGCTTTATTAGTATGCTTGAAGTATTATTGTTTTTATGTCAATATTAAACTTTTATTTTGAATCTTATGGATCTGAACATTCATGCCACAATAAAGAAGTATTACATGGATAAATATGTTAGGTAGCATTCCACATCAAAAATTCTATTTTTATCATTTCCTACTCGAGGACGAGCAGGAATTAAGCTTGGGAATGCTTGATACGTCTCCAACTTATCTATATTTTTTATTGTTCCATGCTATTATATTATCCATCTTGGATGTTTTATATGCATTCATATGCTATTTTATATGATTTTTGGGACTAACCTATTAACCTAGAGCCCAGTGCTAGTTTTTGTTTTTTCCTTGTTTTTGAGTTTCACGGGAAAGTAATATCAAACGGAGTCCAATTGACCTGAAACTTTACGACGATTCTTTATGGACCTAAATAAGCCCACAAAGTACCGGAGATGCACCAGAGGAGTCCCGAGTCCACCACAAGGGTGTGGGTGCACCCCCCTAGGGCGCCCCCAACCTTGTGCGCCCCTCGTGGACTCCCCTGACTTGTTCTCGATGCATACACCTCTTATATATCTCCAAACCTCCAGAACAAAACCTAGATCGGGAGTTCCGCCGCCGCAAGCCTCTGTAGCCACGAAAAACCAATCAGGAGCCTGTTCCAGCACCCTTCCGGAGGGGGAAACCATCACCGGTGGCCATCTTCATCATCCCGGCGCTCTCCATGTCGAGGAGGGAGTAGTTCACCCTCGGAGCTGAGGGTATGTACCAGTAGCTATGTGTTTGATCTCTCTCTCTCTCTTGTGTTCTTGATTTGGCACGATCTTTATGTACCGCGAGCTTTGCTATTATAGTTTAGTCTTATGATGTTTCTCCCCCTCTAGCTTCTTGGAATGGATTTAGTTTTCCCTTTGAAGTTATCTTATCGGATTGAGTCTTTAAGGATTTGAGAACACTTGATGTATGTCTTGCATGTGCTTATCTGTGGTGACAATGGGATATTCTCGTGATCTACTTGATGTATGTTTTGGTGATCAACTTGCAGGTTCTATGACCATGTGAACTTATGCATAGGGGTTGGCACAGGTTTTCGTCTTGACTCTCCAGTAGAAACTTTAGGGATGTGTTGGTTTAAATAGATTAATATGAGATTGTGTGATGCATATCGTATAATCAAACCCACGGATACTTGTTGTGACATTGGAGTATCTAGGTGAGATTAGGGTTTTTGTTGATGTGTGTCTTAAGGTGTTATTTTAGTACGAACTCTAGGGCTGTTGGTGACACTTATAGGAATAGCCCAATAGATCGATCAGAAAGAATAACTTTGAGGTGGTTTTGTACCCTACAATAATCTCTTCGTTTATTCTCCGCTCTTAGTGACTTTGGAGTGACTCTTTGTTGCATGATGAGGGATTGTCATATGATCTAATTATGTTATCATTGTTGAGGGAACTTGCACTAGTGAAAGTATGAACCTTAGGCCTTGTTTCCAAGCATTGCAATACTGTTTTTGCTCAGTTTTGTTACTTGCTATCTTGCTGTTTTTATATTTTCAGATTACAAAAACCGATATCTACTATCCATATTGCACTTGTATCACCATCTCTTCGCCAAACTAGTGCACCTATACAATTTACCATTGTATTGGGTGTGTTGGGGACACAAAAGACTCTTTGTTATTTGGTTGCAGAGTTGTTTGAGAGAGACCATCTTCATCTGACGTCTCCCACGGATTGATAAACCTTAGGTCATCCACTTGAGGGAAATCTACTCTCCTACAAAACTCTACACTTGGAGGCCCAACAACGTCTACCAGGATAAAGTCGTGTAATAGACATCAGAGGTGCTCTCCATTTATGTTTTGCGGTCTCAGAAAGGTCTAGTGAGATAACACTATTGTCATATTATATCATGGTTGTTTTTACAAAGTGTTGTTGTTTAAGATATCTTATTATTGCTCGCTAGTTGATTATGTCATTGATATGAATTAATATAATTTTTAAGAGTTATTGTTGACATGGTTAGTTATAATTTTGGCTGAAAACCTAGGTGATGTTTAAGCTTATTTATGTAAACAAGAGCAAAAGAGTTCGTAAAAGTTTTTCTTTTTCACTTTTAGTTTATAAACTGAATTTTTTGAAGACAAGCAAAGGTTTAAGCTTGGGGGAGTTGATACGTCTTGTAACATCCCAATTTTCAATTTGGAATGTTATACATAGATCCTTCTTGCATATCATATTTTATTGCATTTCATCTCGTGATCCTCGAAATCCTAAGCAACTCAAGGACCCTTGGAGAGAGTTGGGGATTTCTCAGATTTCATATTTGATTTTTATCAAATATTGAAACAAGGACTTTTGGTTTTAATTATTTTTCTCTCCGAAAATATTTCATATTAAAATATATGAGAGGAGATAATATGACTTCTAGAAAATAATTGAAATATTGGAGTAAAAATGTTAAAATCAAATATTTGATTTTATTTGGATTTTATTTGCATTAGAAAAATTGCACGTTTTAAAATTTTCATTTTAGGGCCAAGAAAATGTTCATCTCGTTCTAAATATTTTATTTAGACGGAGAAAATTTGTTTTGGCATTTTTAGATTTTTATTTTATTTTCTAGGATTTTTCTTAGTTTCGGCGGAAATATTTTTTTTTAGAAAAAGGTTTCCGGACCCAGCTGGGCCGAAGCTCAGCCGGCCCGTCCCGGCCGTCTCCGTCGCGCGCGCGCCGCCGTGTTTAGCTCGGACGCCGAGGGGAGTCCCAGCCGGACTCCTCCCCGGGCGCCCCCTCGCCCAAGCAAGCCACCGCCCCCGCCCCCTTTAAAGGCCGCCGCCGAGCCCCGCCACCACCACCACCCCGTTGCCCCGCAGCCCGCTCCCGAGCCGCGGCCCGCCACCTCCCGCGAGCCGCCGCCGCCGCCGCCCTCGCTGCCCCGCGAGCCCTGCCGCCCCGCCACCCGAGCCCCGCCTCGCCGGAGCCACGCCGGAGGTACCTCGCCGCCATTCGGTTTAAAAAAACAATCCAGTTTTTTTAGAAAAACCCTAGCCTGTTTTTTTTTGGTTCGCCGGTTTTTTTACGGTTTTTCTTTTTCGCGGACGTTCGTCCGGATGTTCGTCCGGACGTTTGTTTTAACGAACGGTTTTCGCCCGTTAGTTACAGACAACGAACGCTCGTTCGTTAGCCTATTCGTCAGTTTCCTTTTATCAGATTATTCCGCGATTATTTCTGATAGCAATTTCTGATCCAATTTTCGTTATAGTTTATCTTTTAGCTCGTTAATCGAAATGAGGCAATTCAAGCGCCTAGATCTTTGTCTTGAGACCTTCTTTCCGCTTAACCAACTTGTACAAGTTTTTGCTACTATAAAATTTGACCTAGGTCCAGATTAGTAAATGGATCTTGTTTCTTTCACCATTTGAGTTTCGTTGCTCCGTTTGATTTGATTCTTTTTGCAAAGCGGAGTTCTTAAGTTGAACTTTCTGGGTAGATCTTCTTATTTGAGATTTACCTGTGTTTCTTAACTTGATTGCTGATGTAAGTTATTGTTTGTTTACGATAGAATCCCCGAAGTGTGAAGCGTGTTATTTGGAGTCTCTAGGTTATGCGGATCGTCAGCAAGGCAAGTAACACTTTGATCATATACCTTTATCACCCAGTTTTTATGCATTAGTTCCAATCCTCAAACATTGCATGGTTAGGATGTCATTAACATGTGGGTTAGGAAGTAGCTGATGAGGTAGAACCTATTACCCTGTTACATTCAAACCCCTAGGACTTACTTCTACCCGTTGCTTATATTGTTATGCTATGCTCGTAGACGTGGTTTGGGCGAGTGAAATCCATGACAGATGTGAGATTGTTAATTAATGGTTCAACTTAAGGTGGCAACTTAAATACACATCTGGGTGGATTGAGGCACCTGGAGTACCCAGTGCTGCCTGTATTTTTGGAAATCCCAGAGTACCCGTGTGATCTTCCTATGGACCGCCACCCAGGCTCAAAGGCAGCTGAGATTATTCATGCTAGAAACTCACGTGTGCAGCCACAAGCTATTATGGGCTCTAGCATAGTTGAGTAAGTTACGTGAAGCTCTTGAAGAGGTGGATCAGCAGGTAGTGGGTTTGTAGGTTTGGTATGGTCTGCCCGGAGTAGAGAGTTAATGTTTCTGAAAGACTGTGTCTCGGTCATCCGTTTCTCAAACACCCTGTAGTGCGAGAAAACCAATGGCGGAGATCGAATCTTGTGGGGAAAAGTGCGCAAACCTCTGCAGAGTGTATAAACTAATCATGGTTAGCCGTGTCCCCGGTTATGGACAATCTTGAGTATCTAGTACTTGGAGTATCTTAAGTATCTCATCACCCTAAAAATAATATTGTTGGGTTGTTAATCACCTTAATTTGGATTGAGTTGGAGGAACCTTCTCAATGATGTTTCAACTACCATGATAGTTAAATTAAAATCTATTCCTTTGTTGTAGGGAAAAATTAGCTTTTCGCAAAACTATAACCATAGAGCTTTCCACCAGCCAAATATGCATGTAGTGATAGCATTATTCCGTTCCTGCTCTATTGTGTTATTTTGCCAGCATATTCCATGTCCTGACCCGTTTTCGGGCTGCAACATATTATGTTGCAGACTTTTCAGATGAGGAGTAAGGTTCGTTAGGTCATTGCCGTGCAGCTCAGCTATGCCATTGGAGTTGATGGACTCACTTTATCTTCCAAGCCTTCCGCTGATATCGTATTATATGGCCTTAAGCCATATTTATTGTAATAAGTTCTCTTTGGAGACATTCGATGTAATAAGTGTGTGATTGCTACTCTGTTATAAATCCTAGAGTATTGTGTGTTTCAGCATTACCGATCTAGGGATGACACTGAAGCATAGAGACTTGACCGTTTGAGGTCGGGTCACTACACGTCTCCATCGTATCTACACCTCCTAATGCTTTTCCTCATGTTTTGGACTCTAATTTGCATGATTTGAATGAAACTAACCCGAACTGATGCTATTTTCAGCAGAACTACCATGGTGTAGTTTTTGTGCAGAAATAAAAGTTCTCAGATTGAAACAAAACTTTGCGAGGATTTTTTATTCAATAAATAAGGATTTCTGGAGCCAGGAACCACCGAAGGGGGCACCTGGGTGGGCACAACCCACCAGGGCGCCCCCCCTCTAGGCGCGTCCAGGTGGGTTGTCCCCACCTGGTGGCCCGCGAACCTCAACCCTGAGACTATAAAATCACATATTTGGAGAGAAAGATCAGGGAGAAAGAATTATTGCGTTTCATGAGACGGAGCCGCCGCCACCTCCTATTCCTCATTGGGACGCCAGATCTGGAGTCCGTTTGGGGCTCCAGAGAGAGGGTCCTCGATCTTCATCATCACCAACCCTTCTCCATCGCTAACTCCATGATGCTCCCCATCGGGAGTGAGTAGTTGCTTCGTAGGCTCGCTGTTCAATGAGGAGTTGGATGAGATTCATCATGTAATCGAGTTAGTTTTGTTAGGGCTTGATACCTAGTATCCATTATGTTTTGAGATTGATGTTGCTATGACTTTGCCATGCTTAATGATTGTCACTTTGGGCCCGGTGCCATGATTTCAGATCTGAACCGTGATGACCCACAAGTATAGGGGATCTATCGTAGTCCTTTCGATAAGTAAGAGTGTCGAACCCAACGAGGAGCAGAAGGAAATGACAAGCAGTTTTCAGCAAGATATTCTCTGCAAGCACTGATAGTTGTGTGATAAGATAATTCGTAACGAGTAACAAGTAACAAGTAACAAAAGTAAATAAAGTGCAGCAAGGTAGCCCAATCCTTTTTGTAGCAAAGGACAAGCCTGCATGAACTCCTATATAAAGTAAAGCGCTCCCGAGGACACATAGGAATTGCTGTCAAGCTAGTTTTCATCATGCTCATATGATCCGCGTTCGTTACTTTGATAATTTGATATGTGGGTCGACCAGTGCTTGGGTTCTGCCCTTCCTTGGACAATCCTACCACTTATGATTAACCCCTCTCGCAAGCATCCGTAATTACGAAAGAATAATTAAGATAAATCTAACCATAACATGAAACATATGGATCCAAATCAGCCCCTTACGAAGCAACGCATAAACTAGGGTTTAAGCTTCTATCACTCTAGCAACCCATCATCTACTTATTACTTCCCAATGCCTTCCCCATAATCTATTTATTACTTCCCAATGCCTTCCCCTACTCCACACTTATAGCTCTTAGTGAATTCATTGCATGGCAATCCCTACTCCTCACATTGATATCAATTGATGGGCATCTCCATAGCCCGTTGGTTAGCTGCGTCGGTGTGAGACTTTCTTACTTTTTTGTCTTCTATATATTTACCCCTATCATCATACTCTATTCCGCCCGTAGTGCTATAACCATGGCTTGCGTTATGTATTGTGTGAGAGTTGAAAACCCTCAAGCGCGTTAAAAAGTATGAACCAATTGCTCGGCTTGTAATCGGGGTTGTGCATGATAAATACTTTGTGTTAAGAAGACAGAGCATGAAAAGACTATATGATTTTGTAGGGATAGCCTACTTTAGCATTGATATTTTGAAAGACATGATTGTTAGTTGGGATGCATGAGTGTTGATGTCTTTATGTCAAATTATAGACTATTGCTTTGAATCACTTATGTCTTAATATTCATGCCATGATTAGATATATGATCAAGTTTATGCTAGGTAGTATTCCACATCAAAAATTATCTTTTTTACCATTTACCTACTCGAGGACGAGCAGGAATTAAGCTTGGGGATGCTGATACGTCTCCGTCGTATCTATAATTTTTGATTATTCCATGCCAATATTATACAACTTTCACATATTTTTGGCAAGTTTTTATATGATTTATTGGACTAACTTATTGATCCAATGCCCAGTGCCACTTCCTATTTTTTTGCATGTTTTTTGTATCACAGAAAATCCATATCAAACGAAGTCCAAATGCAATAAAATTTTATGAAGAATTATTTTGGAATATATATGATTTTTGGGAGTTGGAATCACCGCAAATGGAGGCCCATGATGTCTACTATGCAATTTTATTCTTGTAGACACGTGTTGGGCCTCCAAGCTCAAAGTTTTGTAGGATAGTAGCAATTTTCCCTCAAGTGGATGACCTAAGGTTTATCAATCTGTGAGAGGTGTACAATGAAGATGGTCATTTCAAAAGACCCTCCAACCAAATACAAGAAATCTCTTGTGTCCCCAACACACCCAATACAATGGCAAATTGTATATGTGCACTAGTTCGGCAAGGAGATGGTGATAAAAGTGTAATATGGATGGTTGAAATATATTTTTATAATCTGAATAAATAAAAACAGCAAGGTAGCAAATAGTAAACGGGCACAAAAACGGTATTGCAATGCTTGAAAATGAGGCCTAGGGTCCGTACTTTCGCTAGTGCAATCTCTCAACAATGCTAATATAATTGGATCATATAACCGTCCCTCAGCATGAAACGAAGAATCACTCCAAAGTTCCTATTTAGTGGAGAACATAAGACAGAATTGTTTGTAGGGTACGAAACCACCTCAAGGCCATTCTTTCCGATCAATCTATCCTAGAGTTCGTACTAAAATAACATGAAGTTATTCTTTCCGATCGATCTAACCAAGAGTTCGTACTAAAATAACACCAAAGAAAATTCAGATTCATAATATTCAATCCAACACAAATAACTTTAAAAAGTGCCCCAAGATTTCTACCGGAGAAACAAAGACAAGAACGTGCATCAACCCCTATGCATAGATTACCACAATGTCACCTCGGGAATCCGTGAGTTGAGTGCCAAAACATATATCAAGTGAATCAATACGATAACCCATTGTCACCATGAGTATTCAATTGCAAGACATCTATCAAGTGTTCTAAAATCAATAAAAGTATTCAATCCAATAACAACGAAATCTCAAAGGGAAAAACTCAATTCATCACAACAAGATAGAGAGGGGAAAACACCATATGATCCGACTATATTAACAAAGCCCGCGATACATCAAGATCATGGCATCTCAAGAACACAAGAGAGAGAGAGAGAGAGAGATTAAACGCATAGCTACTGGTACAAACCCTCAGCCCCATGGGTGGACTACTCCCTCCTCATCGAGGTGGCCACCGGGATGATGAAGATGACCACCGGTGATGATTTCCCCCTCCGGTGGAGTGCTGGAACGGGGTCTAGATTGGTTTTTGGTGGCTACAGATCCTTGCGGCAGCGGAACTTCTGATCTACGTTAACTCCAAGGGTTTCTGGAATTTTGGGGAATTTATATGGTAAAGAGGGGGTGCGGGAGGCCACCGAGATGGGCACAACCCACCTGGGCGCGCCTGGGCCCCCAGAAGCACCCTAATGGGTTGTGCCCCCCTCGAGGCACCCCCAGGTGCTTCTTCGGCCCATCCTGGGTGCTCTAGTCCATACAAATTTTCCAAAAAGTTTCGCGGTGTTTGGACTCCGTTTGATATTGATTTCCTATGATGTAAAAACAAGCTAAAATAGCAACTGGCACTAGGCACTGGGTCAATAGGTTAGTCCAAAAAAAAATTGCTACAAAATGATTGTAAAACATCCAAGAATGATAAAATAACAGCATGAATACTTCATAAATTATAGATACGTTGGAGACATATCAGCCCACACATCCCACAAGACACCAGGGCGCGCCCTAGGCCCCTGGCATGTGCTCGTGGGTTGTGCCCTCCTGGAATGTCGGTTGGAGCTCTACTTCAGGCGCAAGGAAGATTATATACAGAAAAAAATCATGTTAAAATATCAGCGCAATTGGAGTTAAGGATCTCCCGGAATATAAGAAACAATTTTCGGCCATATCAGGGGAACGGGAAACAGAAGAGAACAAAGAGGGAGATCCAATCTCGGAGGGGCTCCCGCCTCTCCACTGCCATGGAGGCCATGGACCAAAGGGGGAACTATTCTCCCATCTAGGGGGAGGCCAAGGAAGAAGAAGGAGGGGAGCTCTCTCCCCCTCGCTCCCGTTGGCGCCGGAGTGCCGATGGGGCTAGGATCATGATGGTGATTTACATCAACAATCTTTCTATCGTCAACACCAACTTTCTCATCCTCTATGTAGCGGTGTAACACCCCTTCTCCCCATTGTAATCTCTACTTAAACATGGTGCTCAACTCCATATATTATTTCCCAATGATCTATGGTTATCCTATGTTGTTTCAGTAGATCCGTTTTGTCCTATGGGTTAATCGTGATCTTGGTTGGTATGATTGTATATTTTATTTATGGTGCTGTCCTACGGTGCCCTCCATCTCACACAAACGTGAGGGGCCCTCGTTGTAGGGTGTTGCAATACGTTCATGATTCCCTTATAGTGGGTTGCGAGTGTGATAGAAGCATAAACCCGAGTAGGTGGGTCATTGCATATGGGATAAAGAGGACTTGATACTTAATGCTATGGTTGGGTTTCACGACCTTAATTATCTTTACTAGTCGCGGATCCTTTCTAGAGTTCCAATCATAAGTACACATGATCCAAGTAGAGAAAGTATGTTATCTCATGCCTCTCCCTCATATAAAATTTTAAGAATGATTACCGGTACTTGTCATGGATTACCTGGGGTCAAATGACTTTCTTGTTGACAAAAGCTATCCACTTTTATTACCTTACAATTTATTTGTAGTTTTATTCACGCAAAGTACTCATAGTTTTATCCTTGCAAAATAGTTTCATACTTGTTTACGGTAAAGCAAACGTCAAGTGTGCAAAGAGTTGTATCGGTGGTCGATAGAACTTGAGGTAATATTTGTTCTACCTTTAGCTCCTCGTCGGGTTCGACACTCTTATTTATCAAAGAAGGCTACAAACAATCCCCTATATTTGTGGGTTATCAAGACCTTTCCGCAGATCTAGCCGAAAACTGTTTCTTATATTCTAGGAGATCCGTTACTCCGATTGCACTGAGATTTTAACATGTTTTTTCCGGATATAAGCTTCATTGCACCCGAAGTAGAGCTCCAACCGACGTTCCAGGAGGGCACAACCCACCACCATCCAGTAGGGGCCTAGGGCACGCCAAGGTGACTTGTGGGCTGTGTGGGCCTCCGTTTGTGGTGATTCCAACTCCCAAAAATCACATATATTCCAAAATAATTCTTTGTAAATTTTTATTGCATTTGGACTTTGTTTGGTATGGATTTTCTGTGATACAAAAAACATGCAAAAAATAGGAACTGGCACCGTGCACTGGATCAATAGGTTAGTCCAATAAATCATATAAAAATTTGCCAAAAATATGTGAAAGTTGTATAATATTGGCATGAAACAATTAAAAATTATAGATACGAGGGAGACGTATTAGCATCCCCAAGCCTAATTCCTACTCGTCCTTGAGTAGGTAAATGCTAAAAAAGATAATTTTTGATGTGGCATGCTACCTAGCATAAACTTGATCATATATCTAATCATGCCATGAATATTAAGACATAAGTGATTCAAAGCAATAGTCTAATATTTGACATAAGACATCAATACTCAGGCATCGCAACAAAAAATCATGTCTTTCGAAATATGAACGCTAAAGTAAGCTATCCCTACAAAATCATATAGTCTTGTCATGCTCTATCTTCTTAAGACAAAGTATTTATCATGCACAACCCCAATGACAAGCCGAGCAATTGGTTCATACTTTTTAAAATGCTTAAGCTTTTTCAACCCTCACGCAATACATGAGCACAAGCCATGGATATAGCACTACGGGTGGAATAGAGTATGATAATAGGGGTAAATATATACAAGACAAAAAAGCAAGAAAGTCTCACACCGACGCGGCTAACCAATGGGCTATGGAGATGCCCATCAATTGATATCAACGTGAGGAGTAGGGATTGCCATGCAACGAATGCACTAAGAGCTATAAGTGTGGAGTAGGGGAAGGCATTGGCTGAACAATTGGTGCCGAAATCAAGGCTTTATTAAGTATTTCAACTGCTTCTATACAATCATCATCGAAAACAAAAGGAACATCTTTTTGCAAGAGATTAGTGAGAGGCCTAGAAATTTTAGAGAAATCTTTAATAAACCTCCTATAGAAACCAACATGGCCGAGGAAACTTCTTTTAAGTTTGATATCTTTAGGACACAGCATCTTTTCAATAGCATCTACTTTAGCTTTATCAACTTCAATACCTCTTTCAAAAATTTTATGCCCCAAGACAATAACTTCATTAACCATAAAGTGGCACTTCTCCCAATTTAGGACAAGATTAGTTTCTTCACATCTCCGCAAAACTCGGTCAAGATTGCTTAAGCAATCATCAAAATAAGTTTCATAAACGGAGAAGTCATCCATGAAAACCTCAACAATCTTATCACGAAAGTCAGAGAATATAGCAGTCATACATCTTTGAAAGGTAGCAGGTGCATTGCATAAACCAAAAGGCATACGTCTATAACCAAAAGTACCAAAAGGGCAAGTAAAAGTGGTCTTTTCTAGATCATCTTTTGACCCGGGTATTTGAGAGAAACCAGAATAACCATCAAGAAAGCAAAAATGAGTTTTTTGGACAATCTTTCTAGCATTTGATCAATAAAATGTAGATGGTAATGATCTTTTCTAGTAGCTTTGTTTAATTTGCGAAAATCAATTACCATTCTATATCCTGTAATAATTCTTTGTGGAATCAATTCATTCTTATCATTAGGAACAACAGTAATACCTCCCTTCTTAGGGATACAATGAACATGACTGACCCATCTACTATCAGCAATAGGATAAATTATACATGCCTCCAGAATCTTTAATATTTCATTTCTTACAAGTTCTTTCATCTTGGGATTTAACCGCTGATGATGATCAACAACTGGTTTAGCATCAGGCTCCACATTAATTTTGTGCTGACATAGAGTGGGACTAATTCCCTTAAGATCATCAAGAGTATATCCAATAGCGACATGGTGCTTCTTCAGAGTTTTCTATAATTTGTTACTTCATTTTTGAAAGGTTAGCACTAATAATAACATGATATATCTTCTTTTCATCAAGATAAGCATATTTCAAAGTATTAGGTAATTGTTTAAGCTCAAACACGGGGTCACCCTTGGGTGGAGGAGGATCCCCAAGGATTTCAAAAGGCAAATTGTGCTTCAAAACACGCCCTTGATTAAAGAATATTTCATTTAATTCCTTTCTTTCATTCATAAACATATCATTTTGATGGTCTAGCAAATATTGTTCTAAAGGATGAGTAGGAGGCACGACAATAGAAGCAAGACTAATAATTTCATATTTATTAGGCAATTCTTTATCATGGGGTTGTCTATGAAATTTAGAGAAATTAAAATCATGAGACATATCCCCTAGACCAACAGTAACAATATCTTTCTCACGGTCTATCTTAGCATTAACAGTATTCAAGAAAGGTCTACCAAATATAATGGGACAAAAGTCATCTTGTGGGGAATCAAGAACAAGAAAGGCTTCCATCTTCTTGATTTCACGGCGAATGCCATGGCGTACATGGCCCTCTTCTCCCACCTCTGCGAGGGCTTTGCCGGAATGCTTCCCAGTGATAACCCACAAGTATAGGGGACCGCAACAGCTTTCGAGGGTAGAGTATTCAACCCAAATTTATTGATTCGACACAAGGGGAGCCAAAGAATATTCTCAAGTATTAGCAGTTGGGTTGTCAATTCAACCACACCTAGAAACTTAATATCTGTAGCAAGGTATTTAGTAGCAAAATAATATGATAGTAGTGGTAACGGTGGTAAAAGGTAACGGTAGAAAAAGTAATATTTTTGGTGTTTTATAGTGATTGTAACAGTAGCATCGGAAAAGTAAATAAGCAAAGAACAATATATGGATAGCTCATAGGCATTGGATCGGTGAGAGAGAATTATTCCAGATGCAATCGATCATGTAACAGTCATAACCTAGTGTGACACAGAACTAGCTCCAGTTCATCAATGTAATGTACGCATGTATTCCGAATATAGTCATACATGCTTATGGAAAGAACTTGCATGACATCTTTTGTCCTACCCTCCCATGGCAGTGGGGTCCTATTGGAAACTAAAGGATATTAAGGCCTCCTTCTAATAGAGTACCGGACCAAAGGATTACCATGTAGTGAATACATGAACTCCTCAAACTACGGTCATCACCGGGAGTGGTCCTGACTGTTGTCACTTCGGGGTTGTCGGATCATAACACATAGTAGGTGACTATAGACTTGCAAGATAGGATCAAGAACTCTCATATATTGATGAAAATATAATAGGTTCAGATCTCAAATCATGGCACTCGGGCCCTAGTGACAAGCATTAAGCATAGCAAAGTCATATCAACATCAATCTCAGAACATAGTGGGTACTAGGGATCAAACCTTAACAAAACTAACTCGATTACATGATAAATCTCATCCAACCCATCACCGTCCAGCAAGCCTACGATGGAATTACTCACGCACGACGGTGAGCATCATGAAATTGGTGATGGAGGAAGGTTGATGATGACGATGGCGACGGATTCCCCTCTCTGGAGCCCCGAATGGACTCCAGATCAGCCCTCCCAAGAGAGTTTAGGGCTTGGCGGGGGCTCCGTATCGTAAAACATGATGAATCCTTCTCCCAGATTTTTTCTCCCCAAAAGTGAATAAATGGAGTCAAGGTTGAGGTCGGTGGAGTGTCAGGGGGGGCCACGAGGCAGGGGGCGCACCTAGGGGGGGGGGGTAGGGCGCGCCCCCACCCTCGTGGACAGGTGGAGCCCCCCCTGACGTGGATCTTCCTTCTAGTATTTTTTATATATTACAGAATAATTCTCCGTTGATTTTCAGGTCATTTCGAGAACTTTTATTTCTGCACAAAAATAACACCATGGCAATTCTGCTGAAAACAGCGTCATTCCGGGTTAGTGCCATTCAAATCATGCAAGTTAGAGTCCAAAACAAGGGCAAAAGTGTTTGGAAAAGTAGATACGACGGAGACGTATCAACTCCCCAAGCTTAAACCTTTGCTTATCCTCAAGCAATTCAGTTGATAAACTGAAAGTGATAAAGAAAAACTTTTACAAACTCTGTTTGCTCTTGTTGTTGTAAATATGTAAAGCAACATTCAAGTTTTCAGCAAAGATTATGAACTAACCATATTCACAATAACACTTAGGTCTCGTGTTTACTCATATCAATGGCATAATCAACTAGCGAGCAATAATAATAAATCTCGGATGACAACACTTTCTCAAAACAATCATGATATGATATAACAAGACGGTATCTCGCTAGCCCTTTCTGAGACCACAAAACATAAATGCAGAGCACCTTTGAAGATCAAGGACTGAATAGACATTGTAATTCATGGTAAAAGAGTTCCAGTCAAGTCATACTCAATGTAAACTAATAGTAATGAATGTAAATGACAACGGTGCTCTCCAGCTGGTGCTTTTTAATAAGAGGATGATGACTCAACATAAAAGTAAATAGATAGGCCCTTCCCAGAGGGAAGAAGGGATTTGTAGAGGTGCGAGAGCTCGGTTTTAAAATAGATATGAATAATATTTTGAGCGGTATACTTTCATTGTCAGCATAAACCGAGAGATCTCGATATCTTCCATGCTACACACATTATAGACGGTTCCGAAACAGAATGGTAAAGTTTATACTCCCCCTCCACCAACAAACATCAATCCATGGCTTGCTCGAAACAACGAGTGCCTCCAACTAACAAGAGTCCCGGGGGAGTTTTGTTTGCAGTTATTTTGATTTTATTTGCATAAAGCATGGGACTGGGCATCCCGGTGACCAGCCCTTTTCTCGTGAGTGAGGAGCGGAGTCCACTCCTCTTGAGAATAACCTGCCTAGTATGGAAGATAGAGACAACCCTAGTTGATACATGAGCTATTCGAGCATACAAAACAGGATGTTTATTTGAAGGTTTAGAGTTTGGCACATACAAATTTACTTGGAACGGTAGGTAGATACCGTATATAGGTAGGTATGGTGGACTCATATGGAATAACTTTAGGGTTTATGGAATTGGATGCACAAGTAGTATTCCCGCTTAGTACAGGTGAAGGCTAGAAAAAGATTGTGAAGCGACCAGCTAGAGAGCGACAACAGTCATGAACATGTATTAAAATTAATCAACACCGAATGCAAGCATGAGTAGGATATAATGCACCATGAACATAAATATTGTAGAGGCTATGTTGATTTTGTTTCAACTACATGCGTGAACATGTGCCAAGTCAAGCCACTAGAATCGTTCAAAACAGGATATCACCCTATCATACCACATCACAACCATTTTAATAGCATGTTAGCACGCAAGGTAAACCATTATAAGCTCCTAGCTAATTAAGCATGGCATAAGCAACTATAATCTCTAATTGTCATCGCAAAGATGTTTATTCATAATGTGCTGAATCAGGAACGATGAACTAATCATATTTACAAAAACAAGAGAGGTCGAGTTCATACCAGCTTTTGTCATCTCAATAAGTTCATCATATAATCATCATTATTGCCTTTCACTTGCACGACCGAATAATGTGGATAATAATAATAGTGCACGTGCATTGGACTAAGCTGGAATCTGCATGCATTCAATTCAAGAGAGAAGACAAGGTAATATGGGCTCTTTTGTCAGATCAACAATAATGCATATAAGAGCCACTTTAACATTTTAATCATGGTCTTCTCCTCTCGACCCCCAAAGGAAAGAAAAAAATTAAACTATTTACGCGGGAAAGCTCCCAAAAAACAAAAGAAGAACAAGAAATATTTTTGGGTTTTCTTTTTAATTACTACCACAAGCATGGAAAGTAAACTAATTAAAAGCTACAACTAATTTTTTATTTTTCTTAAGGTTTATTAAACACACAAGAAGAAATCATAAAAAGGAAAATAAACAAGCATGGATGATACAATGAAAGAGTATGAGCACCGTCAACTAGCATGAGTGAGTGAACATGAATGTAATGTCGGTGGGAAATACGTACTCCCCCAAGCTTAGGCTTTTGGCCTAAGTTGGTCTATGGCCACGGCTGGCCTGGCGGATATCCAAAGTAATAGTTGGGGTCGTACTGAGAAGAATCCCCCTAGTGCCACTGGTTGGCGATCTCTTCCAGATTCCACTGATAAATAGATTGCCGGTGAGGATCAAATTGTGGTTCCGGCTCTGGCTCTGTAGATGGTGTGGGGTTTTGGTAGGCGTGAATGGCCTCCGGCGGAACAAGGTACTTGCCTGCAGATAAGTCAAACAATGAAGGAGTAGGCAAATTAACAGTCTCAGGGTGATTTTTATCAAATATCAGCTTGTACTTAAGCATCTTTTCATTATTTGTAACGCCCTCGATGCGGCTATATCTCCCAAGTGTCGAAGCACGTCTTAGAGGCATAACCGCAATAAAAGCAATGTCGCAAGTGAGGTAATCTTCACACAACCCATGTAATACATAAGGGAAAGAGATACATAGTTGGCTTACAATCGCCACTTCACACAATTACATGAATATAACATTACATCATCCAGAAACACACAAGGTCCGACTACAGAACCCAAAATAAAAGAAGACTACCCCAAATGCTAGACAGATCCCTGATCGTCCCAACTGGGCTCCACTACTGATCAACTAGAACGAAACAACACAACGAACAAAGTCTTCATCGAGCTCCTCCTTGAGCTCGGTTGCGTCACCTGCACGGTATCATCGGCACCTGCAAACTGGTTTTGGAAGTAATCTGTGAGTCACGGGGACTCAGCAATCTCACACCCTCGCGATCAAGACTATTTAAGCTTATGGGTAAGGTAAAAGGTATGAGGTGGAGCTGCAGCAAGCACTAGCATATATGGTGGCTACCTTACGCAAATGAGAGCGAGAAGAGAAGGAAAAAGCACGGTCGAGAATCTATGATCAAGAAGTGATCCTAGACTACTTACGTTCAAGCATAACTCCAACACCGTGTTCACTTCCCGGACTCCGCCGAGAAGAGACCATCATGGTTACACACACGGTTGATGTATTTTAATTAAGATCAACTTCAGGTTTTCTACAACCGGACATTAACAAATTCCCATATGCCCATAACTGCGGGCACGGCTTTTGAAAGTTCAAATCCCTACAGGGGTGTCCCAACTTAGCCCATCACAAGCTCTCACGGTCAACGAAGGATATTCCTTCTCCCAAGACAATCCGATCAAACTCGGCATCCCGGTTACAAGACATCCTCGACAATGGTAAAACAAGTCCAGCAAGACCGCCCAATGCGCCGACATCCTGATAGGAGCTGCACATATCTCGTTCTTAGGGCAACACTGGATGAGCGCTCCGCACAACTAAAACCATCCCTCAAGTTTCCCCGAGGTGGCGCTGCAAAGGACTCTAGTTCAGACCAACACTTAGACAAGCACTGGCCCGGGGGGGTTAAAATAAAGATGACCCTTGGGCTGGCCTAACCCAAGGGAAAAAGAGGCTAGGTGGCGAATGGTAAAACCAAGGTTGGGCCTTGCTGGAGGAGTTTTATTCAAAGCGAACTGTCAAGGGGTTCCCATTATAACCCAACCGTGTAAGGAACGCAAAATCCGGGAACATAACACCGATATGACGTAAACTAGGGCGGCAAGAGTGGAACAAAACACCAGGCATAAGGCCGAGCCTTCCACCCTTTACCAAGTATATAGATGCATTAATTAAATAAGAGATATTGTGATATCCCAACAAAATATCCATGTTCCTACAAGGAACAAACTCCAATCTTCACCTGCAACTAACAACGCTATAAGAGGGGCTGAGCAAAGCGGTAACATAGCCAAACAATGGTTTGCTAGGACAAGGTGGGTTAGAGGCTTGGCTTAACAATACGGGAGGCATGATTAAGCAAGTGGTAGGTATCGCAGCATAGGCATAGCAAAAGAGCGAGCATCTCGCAAGCAAAGATAGAAGTGATTTCGAGGGTGTGGTCATCTTGCCTGAAATCCCGCAAGGAAGAAGAACGAGTCCATGGAGAAGACACATGGACGTAGCCAACATATCCTCACAAATGCAACATTACCAGATTACCGAGAAGAAGTTCACCGGAAAGAAAGCAAACAACATAGTGAACAAACATCACATGAACATGGCATGATGCACAAACAAGTATGATGCATGTCTGGTTTAAAGAGGCATGGCATGGCAAAGTGCACAAACAACCCTACAAATTAAGTGGAGCTCAATATGCAACTCCGTTGCATATTGACGAAACACCACGTGACTTATTTAGTTCGATCTTGTTTATGTACCCAACTATATTAAATGTTGTAATACATGGCAAGAGGGTGAAGCAAATGAAAACTACCTATCTAGGCAAGTTTAAATGAGGCCGGAAGCAACGAAGAACAATTCCGGTAAATCCCCATATGCATAAATTAGGTTTGGTACTGTTCTGCCCTAAACATAATTTTAGAGTTGTTAAACATGCAAAGTAATGCCACCATGTCAAACTAGGCATTTTTCCACCCCATTTACATATAAAGTTTATTAAAATCCGAGTTACGGTTATTTAGTTATGAAATAAATCATTTTAGCAAGTTATTTAAGCAAATTTAAACAAACAGCATATTAAGCATTTTAAACATGGATGAAAAAGACATATTATGAAACTAGAAGAAAAACTATGCATATTTCATATATCAATTGTTTAGATCTAATGCACGGTTGTGAAGTTATTAAATGCATGAAGTTTAGGGGCTAAACTTCAAAACTGTTGTCTCAGGATAATATGGAAAATTGTTGGACTGGAAAAAATACCACGGGCCAAAACTGACAGCAAGCCCAACAGAGGAAAGGAAAAAAAGGGGCGCTGGGGTGGCCTCACCCAGTGGGCCTGGCCCAGTAGAAGGAAAGGCCTGACAGGCCGCGAAGGGGCGCGCTGGGCCTGGAGGCGCGGTCAAGGCGAGCAGGCCCGACGGGGGGGGGGGGGGGGGAGCTAGGCCTTGCTGGAGCACAGGAGCGAGGCCGGCCCATGCGAGCAATGCGGTCAGCGCGTCGAGTGGAGCGGGGGCGCTGCTCTGCTCGTCTCTGAAGAAGAACGACAGCGACAGGTTCAGAGCGACAAACTTGGCGGCGGGAACGGCTGGGAGCAGAGGTCCGGCGAGCGGGCGAAGGGGCAGCGAGGTACACGGCGTTCGGATCTAGCTGGAAACGGGCCTGGACGGCACCGGGCTTGAGGAGCTCAATGTCCATGGCGGCATCCTTGGCCGGGCGGCGCTGTTCTGAGCTTGGTTACCTGCGAGGACGGCCACGGCGGGAAATTAGAGAGAGAGGGAGGAGATCACGACAAGGAGAAGGAAGAAGGAGAGGGGCGCGAGGGAGTCTGGCCTGACAACGAACGATGGTGCGGCCGCGATCAGGGACGAAGGAGCTGCGTGCGGCCGGACTTGCTCAGGATGCAGGGGAGGCAGAGACGTGCGAGGCCGCGAGGAATACGGTGGAGCTCTGAAATGGGAGGAGCTCGGCTCTCCTCGGGAGTTGCACGCCGCGGAGGGAGACAGGGAGCAGCGGGAGGAGGAGACGCGCTGGCGTGGGGAGGCTCGCGGTTGTGGAGCTTGTGCTCCTGGTTGCTGCACGGGAAGGATGGATCAGAGGGGATCTCTGGTTGGAGGGGATGGATCGATGGAATTGGGGGCGATGAGTGGTTGGCCCGATTGGGAAAATAAGGAAGTGTTTTGGATTGGGAGGGGATCCCAATGTGGGAAAGGAGTGGCGGCGGTTGGGAGGATTAGATGGATGGATGGGACAGCTAGGGTTTCATCTGTGTATAAATAGCAGGTGGTTAAAATTAGGGGTTTTCTGGAGCCTCCGATCAAAATCGTACGGTCAAGAAATAAATAGGTAGGGAGTCCAAAAGAGAAAACGGAGGTGTTTTGTAGATGTTAGGGGATGATCCGGACCCAACGGTGACAACTGTCCGGGTCGGGTTCGGGTAAGTTTCGAACACGGGCGAGGGGTCGATGCACTGTGCAGAGAGGGTTTCCGGGTCTGGCGGTTGACAGCAGACTATGCAGAAAGCTTTGGGCTGAGAAAAGAGAAGAGAGAGAGAGAGACCCGGCGACTGTTTCCGGAGACCGAAAACTTCTGACGTTTGACCGGCTATATTGCCGCTATATTTATACGTTGGGGCATCAAACGGACTCCGAATGCAATGAAACTTGGCAGGCGGCCTACCTACACTATAATAAGACCGCACGCCAACTTTCAACGAATTCCGAGAACATTTTCTGGCCACTTATAAAATAATATTTTGGACGTGTCGCGGGCGCGTGCAAGTGTGTCTGGGATCAGAACGGACAACGGACGGAACTGGCGGAACCCGGGCGGATGCAAGTTTTCAAAATATGATGATGCAAAGCACATGATGACATGATAAGATCCAACACGCAAGCAAAAGACATGGCAACAACAGCGAATAACTGGAAGACACCTGGCACATCGGTCTCGGGGCGTCACATTATTCTTAACGATAAAATCATGTGCTACCATACTCTTATAGTCTAGAAAAACATGAGGCAGCAACTTCTCTTCCTTCTCATAATGCCTAATAGGTATGTTAAAGTGTGCAGTGAGGCGCAAGGCGAAGATGCCTCCAAGGACGGGGCCCTTAGTACGGTTAAGATTCAACCACTTCGCAACAATAGCGCCCATACTAAATGTGTCATCACAGAACAAGGCATGACACAAAATAACAATATCAGGGGCACTAAGGTTGCCACAGTTTCCGTGACCAATTAAGCATCTACTAGAAAATATTGTGAAGTAACGTAAAACAGGAAAATGTATGCTAGTAATTCTTGCATCGGAAATTTTCCTCGTTTCCCCTAAAGCAATTGTATCAATAAACCCTTCCACATCGTCACGATGTGGTTCCTCTACGCTGCCCTCGAAAGGGATCAAACAAACCCGAGAAAAATTACGAAGTGACATCTCCTTATGCTCATCATATAAATAAAATTCCACCATAGGTGGTGAGCTCCTAGCATGGAAATGAAAGTTTTGCACAAAGATATTGGTGAGTAAGAGATACTATTCGCGTTGGTTGTGGAGGAAGGTGGTGAGGCCTGCATTGTCAGCCAATTCATAGAAATCATCATTAATCCTGGCTGCTCTCAAGAAATCATCACAAGGCCATTCACATGGCCGAACCTCCACGGTGCGAGGGAGATTATACTTGGGCTTCTTGTTCTCTTCATCTTTTTCTGAAAATTTCTGAAATTTTTAGTAACTTCAAAATAAAAGTGAATCAAACTCGACAATATTGATAGCAACTACTCCTACAAGTGCCTAGAGGCAATAACATGCATCAAAACCACATAAATTTGACATGCAAGCTCAAGAATAGGGTCATCTAAGCAGCAAAAATATGTAATGAATAAAGCACTAGAACAAAAACTAACTGGACCACTGGAGGAGTTACATACCAAAGAACAATCACCCAAAGCAGTTTTGTGAATGGAGCTTTAAGCTAGGAGATCGAAAATGGCAGCAAGATGAGCTTGGACTCGGGTTTGAGCTGGCTAGTGATGTTTGTGGGAGGAAGAAGGAGTGTGTGGTAGCTGGAATAAGTGGAGGGGAGACACCGTGAGCCCACGAGGCAGGGCGCGCGCCCAGGGGGGTGGGCACGCCCTGGACCCTCGTGGCCAGGAGCTTGCTCCCCCAGCTGTGTTCTCAGTGCCAGATATTCTCAAATATTCTAGAAAAAATCATATTTAAATTTCAGAGCATTTGGAGAACTTTTATTTTCAGGGTATTTTTTATTGCATGGATAATTCAGAAAACAGACAGAAATTACTATTTTTGCTTTTTTTAATATAAATAACAGAAAGTGAAAAGTGGGTAGAGAGAATTTTGTTATCTAAATTCATCCATCTCATGCTCATCAAAAGGACTCCACTAACAAGGTTGATCAAGTCTTGTTAACAAACTCATTCTGAATAACATGGAACTAGAGAATTTCTAAATAACACTAGGTTACCTCAATAGGGATATGCATGTTCTCAACAATAAGAATATCATATTTCTTCTTGACAGTAGGAAGAAGAAATTCTAAACCTCCAATAGTAATTGTTGAATTTTTTTCAAGAGAGTTGATACTATGGACTTGAGGTTGTTTCCTCGAAAAGTGTACCGTATGCTCATTACCATTAACATGAAAAGTGACATTGCCTTTGGTTCATGCAATAACAGAACCTGCAGTATTTAAAAAGGGTCTTCCAAGAATAATAGACATACTATCATCCTCGGGAATATCAAGAATAACAAAGTCCGTTAAAATAGTAACATTTGCAACCACAACAGGCACATCCTCACAAATACCGACAGGTATAGCAGTTGATTTGTCAGCCATTTGCAAAGATATTTCAGTAGGAATCAACTTATTCAAATCAAGTCTACAATATAAATAGAGTGGCATAACACTAACACCGGCTCCAAGATCACATATAGCAGTTTTAACCTAGTTCCTTTTCAATGGAGCATGGTATAGTTGGTACTCCTGGATCTCCTAGTTTCTTAGGTATTCCACCCTTAAAAGTATAATTAGCAAGCATGGTGGAAATTTCAGCTTCCGGTATCTTTCTTTTATTGGTAACAATATCTTTCATGTACTTAGCATAAGGATTCATTTTAAGCATATCAGTCAAACGCATACGCAAGAAGATAGGTCTAATCATTTCAGCAAAGCGCTCAAAATCATCATCATCCTTTTTCTTGGATGGTTTAGGAGGAAAAGGCATGGGTTTCTGAACCCATGGTTGTCTTTCTTTATCGTGCTTCCTAGCAACAAAGTCTCTCTTATCATAACATTGATTCTTTGATTGTGGGTTATCAAGATCAACAACAGGTTCAATCTCTACTTCATTGTCATTACTAGGTTGAGCATCAACATGAGCATCATTATTAACATTATTATTGGGTTCATGTTCATTACCAGATTGTGTTTCAACATCAGAAATAGAAATATCATTGGGATTCTCAGGTGTGTCAATAACAGGTTCACTAGAAGCATGCAAAGTCCTATCATTTTTCTTTTTCTTCCTCTTAGAAGGACTAGGTGCATCAATATTATTTCTGTGAGAATCTTGCTCAATTCTCTTAGGATGGCCCTCAGGATACAAAGGTTCCTGAGTCATTTTACCACCTCTAGTCATAACTCTAACAACAAAGTCATTATTTTTACTATTCAATTCATTGAGCAAATCATTCTGAGCTTTAAGTACTTGTTCTACTTGAGTGGTAACAATAGAAGCATGTTTACTAATAAGTTTAAGTTCACCTTTAACATTGGCCATATAACCACTCAAGTGTTTAATCATATAAGCATTCTGTTTCAATTATCTACCAACATAAGCATTAAAATCTTGTTTCTTAACCATAAAGTTATCAAATTCATCCAAACATTGGCTAGCAAACTTAATAGGAGGGATTTGAGCTTTATCATATCTATAGAGAGAATTTACCTTTACTACCTGTGTCGGGTTATCAAGACCATGTGTTTCTTCAACAGGCGGCAAATTAAGACCATGTATTTCTTCAATAGGAGGTAAATTCTTAACATCTTCAGATTTAATACCTTTTTCTTTCATGGATTTCTTTGCCTCTTGCATATCTTCAGGACTGAGAAATCAAATACCCCTTCTCTTCGGAGTTGGCTCAGGAATTGGATCAGGGATTGGCTCAAGAAGTGTCCAATTATTTTCATTAGTCAACATATTATTTAATAGAATTTCAGATTCATCAACAGTTCTTTCCATGAAAACACAACCAACACAACTATCCAGGTGGTCTCTGCAAGCATCATTAGTCCATTATAAAAGATATCAAGTATCTCATTTTTCTTGAGAGGATGATCAGGCAAAGCATTAAGTAATTGGAGAAGCCTCCCCAAGCTTCTGGGAGACTCTCTTCTTCAATTTGCACAAAATTATATATTTCCCTTAAAGCAACTTGTTTCTTATGAGCGGGGAAATATTTAGCAGAGAAGTAATAAATCATATCCCGGGGACTACACACACAACCAAGATCAAGAGAATTAAACCATATCTTAGCATCACCCTTTAATGAGAACAGAAATAATTTAAGGATATAGTAATAGCGAGTTTTCTCATCATTAGTGAACAGGGTAGCTATATCATTTAATTTAGTAAGATGTGCCACAACAGTTTCAGATTCATAGCCATAGAAAGGATCAGTTTCAACTAAAGTAATTATCTCAGGATCAACACAGAAATCATAATCCTTATCAGTAACAAAGATAGGTGAAGTAGCATAAGTAGGATCATATTTCATTCTAGCATTCAAAGTTTTTTGTTTCAGCTTAGCTAAAAGCTTCTTAAGATCACTCCTATCATTGCAAGCAAGAAAGTCTCTAGCAGTTTCTTCATCCATAACATAACCTTCAGGAACTACAAGTAATTCATATCTAGGGGGAGAATCTTCATCATCACTTTCATCAATATTATCCGTTTCAATAATTTCATTCTCTCTAGCCCTATCAAGTCGTTCATCAAGAAATTCACCAAATGGCACAGTAGTATCAAGCATAGAAGTAGTTTCATCATAAGTATCATGCATAGCAGAAGTGGCATCATCAATAACATGCGACATATTAGAATTAATAGCAGAAGCAGGTCTAGATGTCGCAAGCTTACTAAAAACAGAAGCTGAATCAAGTGCAGAGCTAGATGGTAGTTCCTTACCTCCCCTCGTAGTTGAGGGATAAATCTTGGTTCTTGGATCTTTCAAGTTCTTCATAATGATAAGCAGATATAAATCCCAAGTGACTCAAAGAATAGAGCTATGCTCCCCGGCAACAGTGCTAGCAAATAGTCTTGATAACCCACAAGTATAGTGGATCGCAACAGTTTTCGAGGGTAGAGTATTCAACCCAAATTTATTGATTCGACACAAGGGGAGCCAAAGAATATTCTCAAGTATTAGCAGCTGAGTTGTCAATTCAACCACACCTGGAAACTTAATATCTGCAGCACGGTATTTAGTAGCAAAATAATATGATAGTAGTGGTAACGGTGGTAAAAGGTAACAGTAGCGAAAGTAATATTTTTGGTGTTTTATAGTGATTGTAGTAGTAGGAGCGGAGAAGTAAATAAGCGAAGAACAATATATGGAAAGCTCGTAGGCATTGGATCGGTGATAGAGAATTATGCCGGATGCGATCGATCATGTAACAGTCATAACCTAGGGTGACACGGAACTAGCTCCAGTTCATCAATGAAAGAACTTGCATGACATATTTTGTCCTATCCTCCCGTGGCAGCGGGGTCCTATTGGAAACTAAGGGATATTAAGGCCTCCTTCTAATAGAGTACCGGACCAAAGGATTAACACATAGTGAATAGATGAACTCCTCAAACTACGGTCATCACCGGGAGTGGTCCCGACTATTGTCACTTCGGGGTTGCCGGATCATAACACATAGTAGGTGACTATAGACTTGCAAGATAGGATCAAGAACTCTCATATATTGATGAAAACATAATAGATTCAGATCTGAAATCATGGCACTCGGGCCCTAGTGACAAGCATTAAGCATGGCAAAGTCATAGCAACATCAATCTCAGAACATAATGGGTACTAGGGATCAAACCCTAACAAAACTAACTCGATTACATGATAAATCTCATCCAACCCATCACCGTCCAGGAAGCCTATGATGGAATTACTCACGCACGGCGGTGAGCATCATGAAATTGGTGATCGAGGAAGGTTGATGATGACGACGGCGACGGATTCCCGTCTCCGGAGCCCCGAACGGACTCCAAATCAGCCCTTCCGAGAGAGTTTATGGCTTGGCGGTGGCTCCGTATCGTAAAACGTGATGAATCCTTCTCCCTGATTTTTTTCTCCCCAAAAGTGAATATATGGAGTCAAGGTTGAGGTAGGTGGAGCGTCAGGGGGGCCATGAGGCAGGGGGCGCGCCCAGGGGGGTAGGGCACGCCCCCACCCTCGTGGACAGGTGTAGGCCCCCCTGACATGGATCTTCCTTCCAGTGTTTTTTTATATATTCCAAAATAGTTCTCCGTTCATTTTCAGGTCATTCCGAGAACTTTAATTTATGCACAAAAAACACCATGGCAATTCTGCTGAAAACAGCGTCAGTCCGGGTTAGTGCCATTCAAATCATGCAAGTTAGAGTCCAAAACAAGGGCAAAAGTGTTTGGAAATGTAGATATGATAGAGATGTATCACCCAGCATGGCGCTTTTCCGCCACTATTTCTTTCCCCATATCCAGGAGGGGGTGCCATCTCTGGCTGCATCACCTGGATCCCACGGACCTAGGAGAAAGGCACGTATCCAGAGGGTGCCTAGAAGGAGAGGTAGGAGGAGTGGGCGGGCTGGTGGCTATGGATTGAGGAGGAGGATCCATAGGAGTTCTGCCAAGTTCGTCAGAGCCCGCCAGTCCACCACAAGGACTGGAGCGATGCCGACATCAATGACAAGAAGCTCGGGATTGCTACCACTATGATCCATCGCCTCACTATGGCCGGGCTCACCCTTGAGATGATTGGGGACGATTTCATCCGCCGCTGCATCGCCCCACTGCATAACAAGGGGAGGCTGGCCTGGCTCTTCAAGAACGCGGTGATGTCATGAGGCTTCGCCCCGGCTTGCAGCACAACTTCACGGTGATGGGGCATGCTCATTTTTGTCAGCGGCTTTTCCAGCTCGATGTGGGTGACGATGGCAGGGCTGAGAGAGCAGGCAAGGCCGCGAAGGCCGGCAAGGTAGTTAAGGGGCCTCTGTTCGGGTTGCCGGCATGAGTGATCTAGTTGAGCAACAATTCTCGCCAAGCCGACATCATCACCATGATGCCGGACATCAACGCACACAGCCTTGACCCAAGGTGGGCCGAGCCGGAGGAGGAGCGGGTGCAGGAGTTCTTCGACAACTTGTCGGAGAGGTATGTCCCCGATGAGCCACTGCTTATCAAGGAAACCAACAAGGAGGAGCTAGACTATATCGCCGCCAGGGCGGCGGAGGCGGCGCTTGCCAGGGAAGCTGGCAGCGTCGGCCATGTACAGAATGAGGACGAGGTGGTTACAGAGGAGGAGGAGCTTGCCGGATGGGTAGAGTCTGCTGGGGAGGCCAGCAGCGCAAGCACCGAGGCCCCTCTCATCGAAGATGCGGTCGAGGAGTCGATCGAGAGAGAGGCCGGGACTGACGACCCTCCAGCAACGGGGAGGAAGCGTGTCCTGCGGCGGGCCAGCTCTGGCGAGCCGGTCCGGCCCGGCAGGACCGGGTAGCGGCAAGAGGCCCAGGAGGACTCCGTGCGCCTGACGAGAGCCGCGACACCAAGGAAGGTGGTGAAGGCCACGGTGGCGAAGAAGAAAGCGACTGCCTCTTCTTCGTCCAAGCTTCGTCGAACTCCATCCCTTTCCCCTCCTCCTGTAGACATTAATACGGAGGTTGCCTTTGATCTTGGGTCTCTCAGCCCAAGGAGGAAGAGGAAGGCCGTGGAAGAGGAGGTGGAGGATGAGTAAGCATCTGGCCTTTCATCATCTCCATTCCTTCAGACCGCGCCGGTTTCCTTGACTTGTTTTTACTCTTGCAGGGACATGGAGATGCTGGCCCAGAGGGTGGCAAAGAGGGCCAGGGCCTCGACGGAAGGCCAGCCCCCGGCGGGTACCTCGAGTACGCTGCTGGTGGTGGAGAGCAGCCCGGAGAGGAGCCCCTGGCGCAGCCCCCAGCGTGCGCTCACCACTCTCTCCCTATCGACATGTGTTGGGGTATGATCCCTTGGCGCTGACCTTGCCATGGTTGCAGGAGGAGGACGACAGTAGGAGGAGCCACTAAGGGCCACCCCCAACACGCCGCCCCCATCGACCACGCCGCCGTGAGGGACGTCCCCGGCAAGGGTGCCAAGCACCGAGCCCTTGCGCACAAAGGAAAGGGAGGAGGAGGTGAACCCGGGTGCCGATGGCTCCGTCCCGGCACCAAATATCGGTGAGGAGGGGGCCACTTCTTCCTAGCATGGCGCGGGTAAGTTAATTGCCCTCTGTCCCTGTTCTTGCCTTTTCTTTTCAAACCTTGGTCTTGGCTTTGTGTCATTCCCCTCCTCGGTATCCAGACCCTTCCCGGCAGATCGGGTGTACACATACACCATCATTGAGGAGGTCGCCAGGGACGCCAAGGCTGAGGCTGCCAAGATCACTGCAGAGGAGGCCGCCAAGGGTGCTTCTGTGGATGCCGCCAAGGGGCCTGCCGGGGAGCCCGGCAAGGCCACTGTCGAGGAGGGGGTGGTTGACGATCAACCTTCCTCCTCCGCTACCTCTGGCTCGGGCAAGTATCTGAAGGTGAGCCACGATATGTTCGTCCACCTCCCAGGAACGACGAACACCAGGGCGCACGCCGAGGGGGAGGTGTTTGATGACGAGGTGCTCGCCGCCGACGGGCTCGAGGTTGTTGACGAACCGAGCACCGATGGTGGCGGTACCCTGGAAGATCGGCTCCTCCAGGCCATGAGCATCAACTTCTAGAAGCTCCAGGCGCTTCACCGTCCCACCTGGACAAGGCCAAGTACAGGATGGCGGCAGTGGACAAGGCGGAGGCAGATCTCAAGGAGCGCATCGCTGAGATGCAGGCTTGGTTCCACCAGGCCTATGAGGAACTGAAGTCCGCCCAAGATCTGCTGGCCGAGTGCAAGCAGGAGCTTGTCCTGAAGCAGGAGGACGTCGAGAAGGCCCAGGAGGTGGCTAAAGCACAAGCCGCAAAGGATGAATCTGCTCGGCTCCAGCATCAGGCCTTGCTCAACTCCCAGGAGGAGGACCTTGCCACTCGTGAGGATAAGCTCGCCGCGACACTCCGCGGCAAGTATGAGGAGGTCAAGCAGCTTGTCGTGTAGCAGACCCGGGAGCTGGAGCAGAGGCACGAGGAGGCACTCAATGCTCAGGCCTAGGTCCAGGCCGGCAAGGTGAACGAGCTAGAGGTGGAGCGGGACGGGCTAAAGAAGCAGGTCCTGGAGCTTACAAAGGAGAGGGATGTGGCCAAAGGTGCCTTGGCTGACGCGCAGGCCACAGACCTCAGCAAGGTCGAGCTGCTCTCCGAGGCCAATGACTCCATCAAGGATCTGAAGCTGAAGTTGGAGGGCCTCGGGGAGACGCTTTCGGAGGTCAGGGCCCGGGAGGAGATCCTGACCGTAGATCTGGAGGCCGAGAGGCAGTTGCGGAGGAATGACGCCGCCAACCATGCGGATTTTGTGAAGGGTGAAAACCTCTGGATCATCCACCTCGCTGACATTGCTGGCAGAATCACCATGCAGCTGGCTACCATGGGGATGTCGAACGTGAGGTACGCCCAGGAGCGGAACGTGAGTCCTAATGCCAAACTGACCCTATTCTTCGAGGGCGTTCTTGGAGCTCTGGAGCAATTCTGCTCCAACAGAGTGACCTCCCTGGCCAATGAGGCCCGGAAGCTTTGCCGGGGTGTCCTGACCAAGGTCCTCACCAAGGTGGCGTATTGGAACCCCAACCTCGACTTCGACACCGCGCTGGAGAGCTTGCCGGAGGGTGTGGACCTCACGGTGCTCGAAGAGCGCATCGAGCCCATCATCGGCCGCATCGATAGAGTTCGGAGGATAGAGGGCCAGCGCCGAGACTAGGCACCCCGTTTCTCATTGCCGCTGCAGGTTCATGACCAAGACAATTTTTATCTTTAGTTAGAACCGCAGCAACAATTGATGCAATATAACTGTGCAGTACCTTGAAACGATGCATGTTATTTTCCTGTTCGATCGTTCTTTGTATGTACACCCTACGCTCAACCAGATAGGCTTCCCGGCACGCGAACCCAAGCTACAACGTTTCGAGGACGGATCCTCGCAACCGGTCGGGTGTGCCTATGGCCAAGTAAACCACCTTGCCGTTCTTGGCACGGCCGCTTGAACTGTTGAGCAGACTCGAAACAGAACAAGGGTGTTGCCAATAGCGGGAAGGCCACCTTACCGTTGTCGACGCGGCCGCTTGGACTGTTGAGCGGACTCGAAACAGAACAAGGGCGTTGCCAATAGCAGAAGGCCCCCATAGCGTGCAGTTTTTTCATACCAAGAGCACGATCTCCGAGGAAAGCAACCTTATAGATAAAAGAATTACTCAAAGTTTCGAATGACTTAGCTTTTTTGTCACCGCACAAGCGTTTACTGCGTCCGCAAATGATGCCGCTCATTCGGTCGTCTTCTTCCTTGGGGCGGCGACCACGACAAAACCGTCGCGCCAACTAGACCATATTTCGACAACTGCGCTTCCCCTACCTGGCGCGCCAGAGATGTTAGTGGGAATGACACCTATGGGATCACTGGGACCCCTTCTATGGTTGGCATGCGCGGGTTGTGCAAAGAGCGGGTCTAGTAGCCAGCGCAAAGATTGTTTACCCAGGTTCGGGCCACATGGATGTGTAGTACCCTAGTCCTACTTTGGTGTATATTTGAGTGTTCTTGAGCTTCCAAACTAGCTGCGGTGCATGCGTAGTCCAAAAGATCCGAATCCTTCTCCAGTACGCCTCGGGCCTCCTTTTATAGTCAAAAAGGGGTCGCCAGAGTGGCACACGGGAGGTAGAAAGGTAAACAATGTACAAGCTTATTGCCTGTCATTAAGGGACAAGGCGCATTAAATGTGCCTCTTAGGTGTCCCGTTGCTTTATTGGGGACGGTAATGAGGCCCGTCCCATCCATCGTCGTTTCACCTTGCTCCGACGCGCGTCCGAGCTGATGAGGCATGCAGCACCACGTAAGCTGGTGTGGCGCCCCCGATTCAATCGTACACTAAACATGCACGCAAATGTGTACGATCAAGATCAGGGACTCACGGGAAGATATCACAACACAACTCTACAATTAAAATAAGTCATACAAGCATCATAATACAAGCCAGGGGCCTCGAGGGCTCGAATACAAGTGCTCGATCATAGACGAGTCAGCGGAAGCAACAATATCTGAGTACAGACATAAGCTAAACAAGTTTGCCTTAAGAAGGCTAGCACAAACTGGGATACAGATCGAAAGAGGCGCAGGCCTCCTGCCTGGGATCCTCCTAACTACTCCTGGACGTCGTCAGCGGCCTGCACGTAGTAGTAGGCACCTCCGGGGTAGTAGACGTCGTCGACGGTGGCGTCTGGCTCCAGGCCTCCAGCATCTGGTTGCGACAACCAGGAAGAAGGAAAGGGGAGAAAAGGGGGGAGAAAGCAACCGTGAGTACTCATCCAAAGTACTCACAAGCAAGGAACTACACTACATATGCATGGTTATATGTGTAAGGAGGCCATATCAGTGGACTGAACTGCAGAATGCCAGAATAAGAGGGGGGATAACTAATCCTGTCGAAGACTACGCTTCTGGTCACCTTCGTCTTGCATCAAGTATAAGGGAGTAGATTGACGACCTCCAAGTAGCATCTCCCAATAACATCTCATAGCATAATCCTACCCGGCGATCCCCTCCTCATATCCCTGAGGTAGAGCGACCACCGGTTGTATCTGGCACTTGGAAGGGTGTGTTTTATTAAGTATCCGGTTCTAGTTGTCATAAGGTCAAGGTACAACTCCAAGTCGTCCTGTTACCGAAGATCACGGCTATTCGAATAGATTATCTTCCCTGCAGGGGTGCACCACATAGCCCAACACGCTCGATCCCATTTGGCCGGACACACTTTCCTGGGTCATGCCCGGCCGCGGAAGATCAACACGTCGCAGCCCCACCTAGGCAAAACAGAGAGGCCAGCACGCCGGTCTAAACCTAAGCGCACAGGGGTCTGGGCCCATCGCCCATAGCACACCTGCACGTTGCGAGGGCGGCCGGAAGCAGACCTAGCCTAGTAGGCGTTCCAGTCCAATCCGGCGCGCGCCGCTCCGTCGCTGACGTCTGAAGTGCTTCGGCTGATACCACGACGCCGGGATACCCATAACTACTCCCACGTAGATGGTTAGTGCGTATAGGCTCGTAGCCAGACTCAGATCAAATACCAAGATCTCGTTAAGCGTGTTAAGTATCCGCGAACGCCGAACAGGGCCAGGCCCACCTGTCTCCTAGGTGGTCTCAACCTGCCCTGTCGCTCCGCCACAAGTAACAGTCGGGGGCCGTCGGGAACCCAGGCCCACCTCTACCGGGATGGAGCCACCTGCCCCTTCAGCCCCCATCTCCAAACAGTATCACCAGTAATGTAACAGTGTAAAGTATAAAGTATATGCCCGTGATCACCTCCCGAAGTGATCACAGCCCAGTAGTATAGCATGGCAGACGGACAAGAGTGTAGGGTCACTGATGGAACACTAGCATCCTATACTAAGCATTTAGGATTGCAGGTAAGGTATCAACAGGTGTAGCAACAATGTCAGGCTATGCATCAGAGTAGGATCAACAGAAAGCAGTAACATGCTACACTACTCTAATGCAAGCAGTATAGAGAAGAATAGGCGATATCTGGTGATCAAGGGGGGGGGGGGCTTGCCTGGTTGCTCAGACAAGGAGGGGTCGTCGATGACGTAGTCGTACTCGGTGGCATCAGCGTTGGTCTCGTAGTCTACCGGAGAGAAGAGGGGGAAGAAATAATGAATACAGAGCAAACAAAGCATCACAAAATATAACAAGGCAATACGCGGTGTTCGGTGTGCCCTAACGCGGTAGTAGGTGATACCGGTGAAGAGGGGAAAACATCCGGGAAAGTATTCCCGGTGTTTCGTGTTTTCGGGCAGAGGAGCCGGAGGGGGAAAGTTGCGGGTTCGATAGGTTAGAGGGGTGTGGCGGACGAACGGACTGCGTATCCGGACTCGTCTCGTCGTTCTGAGCAATTTTCATGTACAAAGTTTTTTCATCCGAGCTACTGATTATTTTATAATAATTTTCAAAGATTTTAATTAATTTCTGGAATTACTAAATTCGTTTAATTGAAAAATTCATTTATTGCGTCAGCGTGAGGTTAGCATGACGTCAGCGGTCAACTCGGACCGTTGACCGGTCAAACCGATGGTGGGGCCCGATTGTCATTGACTCAATTTATCTAAACAGAACTAGTTAGTTCAATAAGGTGATTAGGTTGACTAAACATTATTTACTAAGGTAATTAATTAAATTTATCTATTTATTTATTTTATTTAATAGCTATTTTTTTTTACCAAATCTTTTTCTTTCTCTCTCCTTTTTTTTTTAGGGGACGGGCCCCATTGGCCAGTGGCACACAGCCAAGCCTCTCTGGATGTGCGCTCTTGCACAGAGAAGGCGTCGGCGACGAGCGCCGGCACCAGGTGCAGAGGGGTGCCAGGGCCACGGCGACCGGAGTCGGCAGCGGTTGCCGGCGGCGGCCAGCGCGTGAGGCCGCCGTGTGGGCGAGCCCAAGGGGCGGCGGCGCAGGCGGTTAGGCGGGGAGCGGGAGGTAGGAGACGCGGCCAGGCCGGGCAAGCGGGATGCGGCCGCGCGCTCGGGGCCGGCGTGGCTGAGGGGAGGGGACGGCACCAGAGGCGAGGTGAGCGGGGTGCCAACCATGGTGACCTCTAGCGCAAGACGGCAATGGCGAGCACGGCGGCTAGAGGATGCAGATCGAGGGGGAGGCAGAGGGGAAAAGCACGGCAGCTCACATCGTTGATGGGGAGAGGCTCGGGGAGGCCGGAGGAAGACGACGTCGCGAAGTAGGTCGGCAAGAGGAGGCGCGGGCGCCATGGCTGGAGGTCGAGGTTGCCGGCGCGGGCATCGGGCGTGGCACGGAGAAATAGGGCGTCGAGATTCATTGGGTCAGCTTCGCCCGCCGGCAGTCGAAGGGGCGTGCGCGAGGAGGCCCGAGGCGGTCGCTGGCGTCCATGGGGATCGAGACGAGGAGCTCCGGCGATGGCATCGAGTGGCGGGGGGCAGCGTCGGGTGATGCCCTGATCCAGATCGGGATCAGGGGAGGGGGCGAACGTGGGTGGGGGAGTGGGAGACGGGGGTTAGGTTTTCCCCCGGGTGGGGGATATGGAGGGGGAAGTGGGGCGCCGGCTGGGCCGGCCCGGCTAGCCCAGTGTCCAGCTGGGCTGAAGCCCAGTAAGGGGGGAAGGGCTTTTCCTTTTACTTTCTTTTGGTTTTGTTTTGTTTTTTTCTTTACTGTTTTATTATTTTTATTTTCTGTTTTATCTTAGATACACATTATTTTTAGTTTAGTAAAATATGATAACTCCTAAAATAATGTTTCAAAATAACTCACTACCCTAAAAAGTTGGTGACTAATAAGCTAGTTTAACATTTGTTTATTAATTTAATAGCATTCAAATAATTGTTCTTGCTACTATTTTATTTAGTTAAGTGAATTTAAACTTTTTATAATGACTTGGTTTACCCACCAACATTACTTATGAATTATTTGGCTCACTCCGAACATTTTAGTTTTAATATTTGAAACCTTTTGTTGTTTGCCATATTTTTGAATTTGAATTTTGAATAGTTTTCAAACTAACGCGAGATTAGCAACAGTAATCGAGGTGACGTGGCATCATTAGTAGAGGTTACTGTAGCTTGATTATCCGGGCGTCACAGTTCTCCTCCACTACAAGAAATCTCGTCCCGAGATTTAAGAGGTGGTGTAAGGGGGAAATTTGTGGTTGTGAAATTCTAACGGATCTTCTCGGTCTTGGTTGCTCTTCTCGAAGAGGTCGATCCATAATGTTGATGTCTTCATACCTCGGCTTCAGGTCATCATGATGAAGTCGTCGTCCTTCCTTCGGAGTCTTCATTGTACGTATGAAGGACAAGGGGTATCTGCGGAAAAACGGACCTCTGAAAGGTCGACTATCTGGTTGATAACATCGGGGATGGTGGCGGAAAGTAACTCTCGAATGGAAACTTAAGACAATATCGAGAGCAGAGTAAGTAAGTACCATGAGATGTTTCGAGCGGGTAGGCAATCGTTCGATGCCTGAACAAAGTGTGAAAGGGGTCCAAAGCAACGAAAATAAGTATCGTGTCTGATACCAGGATAGATCAACAGGCAAGTGGCCCGTGAATTACCTACAAAGTCAAGCGTGAGGAATAACTTCGGCAACAGGGGTGTACAGGAGAGTCAGGTTTCGATCCTGCGAAACTGTGGGTTATGGGCCCACCATGTGGTTAAAAGTAGAAGGTTGGTGACATCTTGCACGATCATGTAAGCAAGGCATGTCAGAGGAGAGTCTGAGGGTCATGTCGGCAACAACATAGGTACCAAGGGCGAGGGACGAAGAGAACCATTTTCCTGCTCGTTGAACGAGGCGGACCAATAGGCAAGGTTCTCGTCCATCGGTGGTTACCGGAATGTCATCAACAATAGTAATAGGGTCTTACTTACAGAGTGGTACAACGAGGTGCTTACCTAAGCAGGGGATTATCACTGCTTAGATTATATATCTCCCAAGAAAGGTTCAAACAACCAATGGAAAGTAAAATATGATTATCATATTAAACAGAACAATGGAAAGGAAAATGTGTTTAAACACATATTTCAAGGGCATATCCTTCCCAAGGACAAGCAGAGCATGATATCCACGATAGTATATAACGTAGAAAATCCTCTCGGTGAGGGGAGAGAATTTCATGACGTTACCCCTACCACGGTGTTTGGATAATTGAGCAAGAAACATTTAGCATTGGGCTTCGAATGTTCTTGTTGAAAATCAGAGTACCACAGACATGCTTCGAGATAGCATTGACATGGTCTTCAGGTGAAGATCAGACTTTGGAATCACGAAGGATCCATCAGGAATAACTTGTAGTAACAGTATTACAATTTCCTCATGGACGAATGGATAACCCTGCTGAAAAGGAATCTATAATGATAGGTCCTCCAGCCGGGGGGGGGGGGTGCTAGGCATGACATCATGCTACCGGGTCATCAAAGGATCATCACCATAACTCTTGGAAAGTTGTCCCAACCATCATATCTGACCGAGATTCAGATCCGATTGGTGTCATGATACCTCAGACTCAGGATGTCCGAGAAGAAAAGGTGCAACACAAATAGACGAAGTGGCATTTCAAGATTCTCAGGAAACGAACTACGGGAGCGGGTTCTTGAAGCAATAGTTCATCCTTAAACCACAGAGGGGATGAGAAGGTGGCTGATGGACTCAGCGACAATTCATCGAGAATTCCAAACGGATGGAATTCCACGATAATGTGAACAAGAAGATGACATTTGTCAGCTCAAATGGCATAATGATGTATGCTCGAGGAAAACATACACATTTAACCATTGGTTGAAAGGTGCACCCGAAGTATGGGCTGGGTTGCACGACCGACGTCGGAATGGTGATTCAATAATCGATAGTCTAAGAATTTCACTTCAAAGCAAGAGGCTTGCTAGAAGTTTTGAATTCACACGACATAGCTCAATTGTCGGTATTCCGGTTGAAAACAATACGGGGGCCAAGGAATGAACGAAGATGGCAAGAAGTATTATGATATCAAGAATTCTTAAGAGGTGGTGAAATTCTCACCACACCCTTGACAAAAGGAGATGGTAATACTTCCGAGGTAAGGAAGATCAACTGCTGGGTAGCAGGGATCCCAAGGTTTACACAAAACACGAACAACTTGTGTTGAACGGAAGGCAATAAAGTGGTCGATGATAATACAATTCATCGAGGGCAAGGATGGTATTTCTCATCATAAATTCAATTGATATCCTGGATGAGCTCGGAATGTTGATGATCACGACACCTTTGTCGAGAGAGTTCAGGAAGATGTAATCGATCGGCGACGACATCAAGTCAAAGTAATGATGAAGTGAAAGGTTATTGGAACCAAGGGTACGACACAAACTCGAAACCAAGCTTGTTGTTCAAGGCGAAATGATATGCCGATGAGGATCGACGTAAGGTTAATTCATCGTCGAAAATTGTGCTCCGAGAAGAAGGACCGGGTAGCACAGTTAAAATTTAGCATGATAATGATATAGCCGATCAGGCTAGGAATGATGTGATCGGGTACAAACTCGTACTTATAGAAGCTTACTGAAGAGTTGTTGAACCGAAGAGCGGACTCGGTTCAGTTATCAGTGTCTTTTGAGTGTCTAATAACGCAGAGCCCGTGAAAAATTGGAATCCGTGAGAATGTAGTACTTGATGAAGAACTCATAAGAAGTTCTGCAGTTCCATGATAATTTCGAGATACCAGGGGGTAATACTCGACGACAATTCCAAAGTAGAGGTTGGACTAGGGCATTACTCTACATAAGACCAGTGCTTAACTTGCACGAGAAATGGTATTTAAAGGAGAACATGGTCAGAAACCACGATCATAAATGATTGAACCATGGATACAAGATGAACTTATAACAAGGGGGTAACTATTTTTACGAGCAGCTTCCATGATAAGTTATACATCGTGTCCCTGGGCATGAACGCAAGGTTCAAGGTCGACTCCCACTTCTTCAATGTATAACCTTCCATTCACTATTCGCTTTGATAAAGGCATTAGTGTTGAAAGTTTTACCTGGTGAAATACCAGATGAGTATGACTCGTGAAAACTTTCGGGTTCACACGGTTTAGAGAAGGCATATGTTCAACCCATCAGGGCATCTTACGAACATATACCACAAACTTCGGGGTAAATAATACAAGCTCGAAAGTAGAGCATTGTTCAAAAGCAGATGATACAATTTACCAAAGGCATTATATACCCATGGAAAGGCTCTCAAGGTTATTCAATATGAAGGACACTGTCGGATAAAATCCAACAAAGGAACCGATGGTCCACAAGGGATCTGACGTGAGCATCGGTACTCAACCAGAGGAAGAAGAATGCACGGGCATCATATTATAGAACATCGAAATAATTCGATGCTTAGATAATAAAGGAATTTCGATTTCCAAAACAAAGGATCAGAAGCAGTCGCTCTGATCAAGGATGGATAAGTTGGATATACCAGAGGCACAATTGACGACAAATAGTTTGGTCGAGAACCAGCTCATGTTCAAAAATGATGTTTGAGCCAGAAGGATAATTTAGAAGGGTTGATAGATGATTGTGTGCATTCGCACACATGCTGAATCAATAGGATCAAAATGACGATGCCTAAGGATACTAACGAATATTGCCAGACATATGGAAAGCATCCATAATGCAAGCAGACAAGCATTGCAGAGCAATAAGCTATTAAGGATTTTTGGAGGATCGAATAGTATTTCAAAGACCATTGTGAAACACATGAACAACTGGGGGATGAGCGGATACTCGATAAGTGCGAGAATTATTCTTAGGGGTATTCAAGTGGCAAGGAACTGCAAGGCAGTAGGCACAAAGTATTGTCGGAACATTAGAGAGAATTACGAGGTATCTTGTAATAACAAGATCGATTGGGTATAAAGTAAGAATGACGGGTGTAAGTATTTATCATTAGGGATATTGCAGTGGTAGGGAATTGCAAAAGCAACAGGCACAAGGTCTCGGGAGAATATCGGAAGGTATCTTCGGAATCATTCGATGCACAAAGTAATCATCTGGACTGAAGGGGCTCTCCGGGAGAAAGTATTATCGAGAACCTAGAGTCCGAGTTAGTAAAATCGTTTAACCCGAATAGAAGAGATGTCAGAGTCCCAGAGTAAAGGTCGAGGAGTAAAAGATCCTAGTACCACCCGATGGCGACGTGGGCCCGTAAGGCACACAGCCAAGTTAGTAAAAGTTTTTGTAATGTCTAGACTCGACTTCGGCCAAGGAGTGTGGAAGGGGGATTCCTACAGGCAGTCGGCTCTGATACCAACTTGTGGCGCCCCCGATTCAATCGTACACTAAACATGCACGCAAATGTGTACGATCAAGATCAGGGACTCATGGGAAGATATCACAACACAACTCTACAATTAAAATAAGTCATACAAGCATCATAATACAAGCCAGGGGCCTCGAGGGCTCGAATACAAGTGCTCGATCATAGACGAGTCAGCGGAAGCAACAATATCTGAGTACAGACATAAGCTAAACAAGTTTGCCTTAAGAAGGCTAGCACAAACTGGGATACAGATCGAAAGAGGCGCAGGCCTCCTGCCTGGGATCCTCCTAACTACTCCTGGACGTCGTCAGCGGCCTGCACGTAGTAGTAGGCACCTCCGGGGTAGTAGACGTCGTCGACGGTGGCGTCTGGCTCCAGGCCTCCAGCATCTGGTTGCGACAACCAGGAAGAAGGAAAGGGGAGAAAAGGGGGGAGAAAGCAACCGTGAGTACTCATCCAAAGTACTCGCAAGCAAGGAACTACAGTACATATGCATGGTTATATGTGTAAGGAGGCCATATCAGTGGACTGAACTGCAGAATGCCAGAATAAGAGGGGGGATAACTAATCCTGTCGAAGACTACGCTTCTGGTCACCTTCGTCTTGCATCAAGTATAAGGGAGTAGATTGACGACCTCCAAGTAGCATCTCCCAATAACATCTCATAGCATAATCCTACCCGGCGATCCCCTCCTCATATCCCTGAGGTAGAGCGACCACCGGTTGTATCTGGCACTTGGAAGGGTGTGTTTTATTAAGTATCCGGTTCTAGTTGTCATAAGGTCAAGGTACAACTCCAAGTCGTCCTGTTACCGAAGATCACGGCTATTCGAATAGATTATCTTCCCTGCAGGGGTGCACCACATAGCCCAACACGCTCGATCCCATTTGGCCGGACACACTTTCCTGGGTCATGCCCGGCCGCGGAAGATCAACACGTCGCAGCCCCACCTAGGCAAAACAGAGAGGCCAGCACGCCGGTCTAAACCTAAGCGCACAGGGGTCTGGGCCCATCGCCCATAGCACACCTGCACGTTGCGAGGGCGGCCGGAAGCAGACCTAGCCTAGTAGGCGTTCCAGTCCAATCCGGCGCGCGCCGCTCCGTCGCTGACGTCTGAAGTGCTTCGGCTGATACCACGACGCCGGGATACCCATAACTACTCCCACGTAGATGGTTAGTGCGTATAGGCTCGTAGCCAGACTCAGATCAAATACCAAGATCTCGTTAAGCGTGTTAAGTATCCGCGAACGCCGAACAGGGCCAGGCCCACCTGTCTCCTAGGTGGTCTCAACCTGCCCTGTCGCTCCGCCACAAGTAACAGTCGGGGGCCGTCGGGAACCCAGGCCCACCTCTACCGGGATGGAGCCACCTGCCCCTTCAGCCCCCATCTCCAAACAGTATCACCAGTAATGTAACAGTGTAAAGTATAAAGTATATGCCCGTGATCACCTCCCGAAGTGATCACAGCCCAGTAGTATAGCATGGCAGACGGACAAGAGTGTAGGGTCACTGATGGAACACTAGCATCCTATACTAAGCATTTAGGATTGCAGGTAAGGTATCAACAGGTGTAGCAACAATGTCAGGCTATGCATCAGAGTAGGATCAACAGAAAGCAGTAACATGCTACACTACTCTAATGCAAGCAGTATAGAGAAGAATAGGCGATATCTGGTGATCAAGGGGGGGGGGGCTTGCCTGGTTGCTCAGACAAGGAGGGGTCGTCGATGACGTAGTCGTACTCGGTGGCATCAGCGTCGGTCTCGTAGTCTACCGGAGAGAAGAGGGGGAAGAAATAATGAATACAGAGCAAACAAAGCATCACAAAATATAACAAGGCAATACGCGGTGTTCGGTGTGCCCTAACGCGGTAGTAGGTGATACCGGTGAAGGGGGGAAAACATCCGGGAAAGTATTCCCGGTGTTTCGTGTTTTCGGGCAGAGGAGCCGGAGGGGGAAAGTTGCGGGTTCGATAGGTTAGAGGGGTGTGGCGGACGAACGGACTGCGTATCCGGACTCGTCTCGTCGTTCTGAGCAATTTTCATGTACAAAGTTTTTTCATCCGAGCTACTGATTATTTTATAATAATTTTCAAAGATTTTAATTAATTTCTGGAATTACTAAATTCGTTTAATTGAAAAATTCATTTATTGCGTCAGCGTGAGGTTAGCATGACGTCAGCGGTCAACTCGGACCGTTGACCGGTCAAACCGATGGTGGGGCCCGATTGTCATTGACTCAATTTATCTAAACAGAACTAGTTAGTTCAATAAGGTGATTAGGTTGACTAAACATTATTTACTAAGGTAATTAATTAAATTTATCTATTTATTTATTTTATTTAATAGCTATTTTTTTTACCAAATCTTTTTCTTTCTCTCTTTTTTTTAGGGGACGGGCCCCATTGGCCAGTGGCACACAGCCAAGCCTCTCTGGATGTGCGCTCTTGCACAGAGAAGGCGTCGGCGACGAGCGCCGGCACCAGGTGCAGAGGGGTGCCAGGGCCACGGCGACCGGAGTCGGCAGTGGTTGCCGGCGGCGGCCAGCGCGTGAGGCCGCCGTGTGGGCGAGCCCAAGGGGCGGCGGCGCAGGCGGTTAGGCGGGGAGCGGGAGGTAGGAGACGCGGCCAGGCCGGGCAAGCGGGATGCGGCCGCGCGCTCGGGGCCGGCGTGGCTGAGGGGAGGGGACGGCACCAGAGGCGAGGTGAGCGGGGTGCCAACCATGGTGACCTCTAGCGCAAGACGGCAATGGCGAGCACGGCGGCTAGAGGATGCAGATCGAGGGGGAGGCAGAGGGGAAAAGCACGGCAGCTCACATCGTTGATGGGGAGAGGCTCGGGGAGGCCGGAGGAAGACGACGTCGCGAAGTAGGTCGGCAAGAGGAGGCGCGGGCGCCATGGCTGGAGGTCGAGGTTGCCGGCGCGGGCATCGGGCGTGGCACGGAGAAATAGGGCGTCGAGATTCGTTGGGTCAGCTTCGCCCGCCGGCAGTCGAAGGGGCGTGCGCGAGGAGGCCCGAGGCGGTCGCTGGCGTCCATGGGGATCGAGACGAGGAGCTCTGGCGATGGCATCGAGTGGCGGGGGGCAGCGTCGGTTGATGCCCTGATCCAGATCGGGATCAGGGGAGGGGGCGAACGTGGGTGGGGGAGTGGGAGACGGGGGTTAGGTTTTCCCCCGGGTGGGGGATATGGAGGGGAAGTGGGGCGCCGGCTGGGCCGGCCCGGCTAGCCCAGTGTCCAGCTGGGCTGAAGCCCAGTAAGGGGGGAAGGGCTTTTCCTTTTACTTTCTTTTGGTTTTGTTTTGTTTTTTCTTTACTGTTTTATTATTTTTATTTTCTGTTTTATCTTAGATACACATTATTTTTAGTTTAGTAAAATATGATAACTCCTAAAATAATGTTTCAAAATAACTCACTACCCTAAAAAGTTGGTGACTAATAAGCTAGTTTAACATTTGTTTATTAATTTAATAGCATTCAAATAATTGTTCTTGCTACTATTTTATTTAGTTAAGTGCATTTAAACTTTTTATAATGACTTGGTTTACCCACCAACATTACTTATGAATTATTTGGCTCACTCCGAACATTTTAGTTTTAATATTTGAAACCTTTTGTTGTTTGCCATATTTTTGAATTTGAATTTTGAATAGTTTTCAAACTAACGCGAGATTAGCAACAGTAATCGAGGTGACGTGGCATCATTAGTAGAGGTTACTGTAGCTTGATTATCCGGGCGTCACAGCTGGCAGGCTGCTGAGATGGCATGGTGGTAGGGTCTTCACGAAGATCTGCATGCCACCACATAGGTTGTTGCTGAGTTAGCCTAGAGGCTATGCGTCTCCACACAGGTGCCTGCCTAGCTGGTTGGGCTGGCAGCTATATGGGAACGGCGGTGGGGTCTTGGCAGACGTGGGCCTGGCTGTGGCCCCGCAGGTGTCCTTGGCAAGGGTCTTGCCGGGGCCCCAACAAGGTTCTTGCCGTGGCATCACGGTCGTCCCTGGCAAGGATCTTGCCGGGGGTCTCGTGGATTTCCTCATCTGATCTTGTGTGCCTTCTGGTCCTCATCTGATCTTGCTGAGGATCGTCGCCTTCTGGTCCTCATCTGATCTTGTGTGCCTATGATCTTCTCGAAGATCTGCATGCCACCATGGAGGTGCCTCCCGAGCCTTGGTTCCAATGTGGTTGGTGGTGTTGGAACCCTTGGGCTCAAGGGTGGCGCGCTCTATTGGCATTGGGCAAGTTGCCCTGGCAAGGCATTTGCCGGGGCTGTGGAGGCCGCCCTGGCAAGGGTCTTGCCGGGGGAGTCCACCTCGCCCTCTTGCTCTTTGTGTCTCTGGTCTTGGCGTTGTTCTAGTTGTCTTGTGCTTCTGCTTCCTCTGACCCGCTAGGTATGTCCATAGGCGCGGCTCTAATTGTCCGCGCACAAGTAAAGGGGTACAAAAGAGAGCCCCTACTTTTGTGCACCAACTGTCCTGCTTGATTGACTTTGATGAGTATAGCGGTTACAAGAGTTGATCTACCACAAGATCGTAAAGGCTAAACCCTAGATGTCTAGCCTGTATGATTATGACTGCCTCTAAGGACGAAACACTCCAGTTTATATAGACACCGGAGGGGGCTAGAGTTATACAAAGTCGGTTTACAGAGAAAGGGATCATCATATCCAAAAGCCAAGCTTGCCATCCACGCAAAGGAGAGTCCCACCCGGACACGGGAGAAAGTCTTCAATCTTGTATCTTTGCAGCCCATTAGTCCGGCCCATGTTACATAGCCCGGACGCCCGAGGACCCCCTAATCCAGGACTCCCTTAGGGGGGCCTAGAGGGCTGGCCGGGGCGGCGATGAACCGGCGGTGGGGAGTGGTTTCGGGGCAGGCGGGGTGGCGATGAGGCGTGGAAGCGCCGCCGGCCACGGGCAGTGTGGGCCGGCGGTTCGACCGGTGGTGGATGGCGGCTCAGGGGGGTGGAGGTTGAAGACGAACTGCGGGCCCTCCCTAAACTACATGTGAAGTGCCTCTCTGCTTCCAGTGCGTTCAGTTTCGACAGTAACATTCAAATTCCATAGTAAATTTCAGTTTCGATAGTTAAGTTCAGAGTCAATAGTTTTTACCTCATCTATTGTTGTTAGGTGTTTTTTTGGTGATGTACATTTTACATCTATCACTTTTTGGTAATGTATTTTACATCATCTATTGGAGATGCTATTAGAACTCCACTTGAGATTGTCGAATTCAGGGCTCCGCAGACCCTTGGTTCGAACACTGGGGTGCGTATGAAGAACTCCTTCTCCCCGACCTACCGGCCCAACGATTCCACAGCTTAACTCGACGACCCAAGGGACAAGAGATACAACAGTTTATGCTGGTTCGAGCCACCTTGCGGTGTAATACCCTACGCTAGTTTTGTGGTGGATTGCCTCGAGGGGCTGAGGATGAAATAGTACACTGGTAGAACAACCTCAAGAGGTAAGGTGTTCCTGAGCTTGATAAACTGGTGGGTGAGAGCATGGTGTGAATGATCCGCCCGTTCCATGGTGGTGGCTAAGTCCTATTTATAGTGGCCTTGGTCCTCTTCCCAAATGTAGGCGGGAAGGGTGAGGGAGTCCTAGACTAAGGGGTCCTCGGGTGTCCGATCTATTAGATATGGGCCGGACTGATGGGTCGTAAGGATACGAAGACCAAAGACTCCACTCGTGTCCGGACAGGACTCTCCTTGGCATGGAAGGTAAGCTTGGCGACAAACTATGAAGATTCCTTTCTTTGTAACCGACCTTGTGTAACCCTAGATCCCTCCCGTGTCTATATAAACCGGAGGGATAGGTTCGTAGATAGGCTGAATGCTCATAATCACAGTCAGACTAGACTTTTAGGGTTTAGTCATTACGATCTCGTGGTAGATCAACTCTTGAAATACTCATATTCATCAAGATCAATCAAGCAGGACGTAGGGTATTACCTCCATAGAGAGGGCCCGAACCTGGGTAAAACATTGTGTCCTGATGATCCACAAGTATAGGGGATCTATCGTAGTCCTTTCGATAAGTAAGAGTTTTGAACCCAACAAGGAGCAGAAGGAAATGATAAGCAGTTTTCAGCAAGGTATTCTCTACAAGCAATGAAATTATCGGTAACAGATAGTTTTGCGATAAAGTAACTGGTAACGAGTAGCCAGTAATAAAAGTAAATAAGTTGCAGCAAGATGGACCAATCCTTTTTGTATCAAAGGACAAGCCTGGACAAACTCTTATATGAAGGAAAGCGCTCCCGAGGACACATGGGAATTATCGTCAAGCTAGTTTTCATCTCGTTCATATGATTCGCGTTCGGTACTTTGATAATTTGATATATGGGTGGACCGGTGCTTGGGTACTATCCTTACTTGGACAAGCATCCCACTTATGATTAACCCCCATCGCAAGCATCCGCAACTACAACATAAGTATTAAGGTAAACCTAACCATAGCATGAAACATATGGATCCAAATTAGCCCCTTACGAAGCAACACATAAACTAGGGTTTAAGCTTCTGTCACTCTAGCAACCCATAATCTACTTATTACTTCCCAATGCCTCCCTCTAGGCCCAAACAATGGTGAAGTGTCATGTAGTCGACGTTCACATGACACTACTAGAGGGATGACAACATACATCTCATCAAAATATCGAATGAATACCAAATTCACATGACTACTAATAGCAAGACTTCTCCCATGTCCTCAGGAACAAACATAACTACTCACAAAGCATATTCATGTTTATAATTAGAGGGGTATTAATATGCATAATGGATCTGAACATATGATCTTCCACCAAGTAAACCAACTAGCATGACCTACAAGGAGTAATCAACACTACTAGCAACCCACAGGTACCAATCTGAGGTTTGGATACAAAGATTGGATACAAGAGATGAACTAGGGTTTGAGATGAGATGGTGTTGGTGAAGATGTTGATGGAGATTGACCCCCTCCCGATGAGAGGATCCTTGGTGATGACGATGGTGATGATTTCCCCCTCTCGGAGGGAAGTTTCCCTGGCAAAACAGCTCCGCCGGAGCCCTAGATTGGTTCCGCCAAGGTTTCGCCTCGTGGCGGCGGAGTTTCGTCCCGTAAGCTTGCTTATGATTTTTTCCTCGACGAAAGACTTGATATAGCAGAAGATGGGCATCAGAGGGCGACCAGGGGGCCCATAAGGCAGGGGGCTCGCCCAGGGGGTAGGGCGCGCCCCCACCCTCGTGGCTGGTGGGTGCCCCCCTTTGGTACTTGCGCTCATTATTTTTTATATATTCTGGAAATAACTTCCGTGAAGTTTCAGGACTTTTGGAGCTCTGCAGAATAGGTGTCTAATATTTGCTCCTTTTCCAGCCCAGAATCCCAGCTGCCGGTATTCTCCCTCTTCATGTAAACCTTGTAAAATAAGAGAGAATAGGCATAAGTATTGTGACATAATGTGTAGTAACAGCCCATAATGAAATAAATATCGATATAAAAGCATGATGCAAAATGAACGTATCAATTCCCCCAAGCTTAGACTTCACTTGTTCTCAAGCAAAAGCCGAAATCGAAAAATATGTCCACGTGTTTAGAGATAGAGGTGTCAATAAAAATAAAATACGGACATGAGGGCATCATGATCATTCTTAGAACATCAATATATATATATATATATATTATCATATGATCTCTTATGCTAAAGTAACAATTCAATCACAATTTCAAGTATGAATTATAAACCTCATTGAAAACTAATAAACTTTAATCTCAGTCATTGAGGCAATTGCAATTTATCATAACATAGGAAAGAGTCGATATAAGAGCTTTTCAACAAGTCCACATACTCAACTATCGTTTAGTCTTTCACAATTGCTAACACTCACGCAATATTTATGGGTATGGTGTTTTAATCGTACACAGAGAAAGATATGGGCTTATAGTTTTGCCTCCCAATGTTTTACCTCAAGGGTAATGTCAACAATAATAGCTCATGCAAACTCACGTCCAATTAGCTATATGCATCTGGATCTTTCCAACACATTGTGCTTGCCGAAGGATAAAATGTAAAAAGGAAAGGTGAAGATCACCATGACTCTTATATAAGGTAGAAGATAAAAGTAAAAGATAGGCCCTTCACAGAGGGATGCAGAGGTTGTCATGTGCTTTTATGGTTGGATGCATAAAATCTTAATGCAAAAGAACGTCACTTTATATTGCCACTTGTGATATGGACCTTTATTATGCAGTCTGTCACTTTTATTTCTTCCATATCACAAGATCGTATAAAGCTTATTTTCTCCACATTAATAAGTCATACATATTTAGAAAGCAATTTTTATTGCTTGCACCGATGACAACTTACTTGAAGGATCTTACTCAATCCATAGGTAGATATGGTGGACTCTCATGGCAAAACTGGGTTTAGGGATATTTGGAAGCACAAGTAGTATCTGTACTTGGTGCAAAGAAATTGGCTAGCATGAGAGGGAAAGGCAAGCTCAACATGTTGGATGATCCATGACAATATAATTTATCTCAGATGTAAGAAAACATAACCCATTGCGTTGTCTTTCTTGTCCAACGTCAACTCTTAGCATGTCATACTTTAATGAGTGCTCACAATCATAAAAGATGTCCAAGATAGTATATTTATATGTAAACCTATCTTTCTTTATTACTTCCTATTAATTGCAGCAATGACCAAAACTATGTTTGTCAACTCTCAACAACTTTTATTCATCATACTCTTTATATGTGAGCTCATTACTCTCCATAAGATCCATATGATCTCTTTATTTCTTTTTATTTCTTCTCTTTTATTTTATTCCCTCAAGATCATAGAAAAATAATCAAGCCATTGACTCTACACTAATATTTATTATATATATCTCACGGACTCGATTACATAGAAGGATCATAAAGCAAAACTCACAAATAGATCATACTAAAACTTTATTCTACTAGATAAAGATATTTTCAAAAGGATCGAAGTAAGAAAAATGGTAGAGATAAAAGTGATGGTGATACGATACCGGGGCACTCCCCAAGCTTGGCAGTTGCCAAGGGGAGTGCCCATACCCATGTGATTATGTCTCCTTCGGTGGTGATGGTGTGATATTCTTGGCGATGATGCCCCTGAGGATACGATTCTCTTCCTCGAGCTTATTGACTTGCTGCTTGAGGTTCATTATTTCCGTACGGAGCTTGCCAGTGACGGCTAAAGCTCCTTTCACCCAAGGATGTTGCATAGCTGCGGGAAAACAAGTAACACTCTTTTTCATAATTTCATAAGAAAGGAATATAACATTGGAAGGGATAACCGAGTTTGGAATAGTTGAGCTCTGTGGTTCCCCCATCGTGAATCCTGCCCAGAAACGAGAAGTAACTTCTTGATCCTCCTCCATGGCATCTATCCTTTTCAAGTCAGCTTCCTTCTCTTCTTCCGTTGAGGGCCCAAAGTGATAGGCATCGATGTTTGCCCCTGGACCTGGTGTCGGATGAGACACCCGACTCTCCCCGACTAACTCTTGAGAAGACATCTTGCTCTAATCTGCGATAGAAATAGCTCAAAACAAAGACAGGAGATATTTGCATGATACAGTGGTCAAAATCTTTGGGAGATTATATAATGAATTTTTACCACCCAAAAGAAGTATTATGCAAGAAAATGGAGTCCGGAGAAAGGGGGGCGCGCCCTTCACCCTCGTGAAAGCCCCGTGTCCTTTCCGGTCTGCTTCTTATTTTCCTATTTTTTATATATTCCAAAACGGAGAAATATTTCCATTAGAACTATTGTGGAGTCGGTTTACTTACCGTACCACGTACCTATTCCTTTTTGGAGTCTAAAACGTTCCGGAAAGTGTCCCTGATGTATTCCTCCAGGGTTACGGTTTCAATAATATTAGTTTCAACATTTATGGGATTACCTGAGATATAATGTTTGATTCTTTGACCGTTCACCACCTTCGGATTCGTGCCTTCGAAGTTGTTGCTTTTTATGGCACCAGAATGATAGACCTCCTCGATAACGTAAGGACCTTCCCATTTAGAGAGGAGTTTTCCTGCGAAAAATCTTAAACGAGAGTTGTATAGCAATACATAATCGCCTACATTATACTCACGCTTTTCTATCCTTTTGTCATGCCATCTTTTAACCTTTTTTTTGAATAGTTTGGCATTCTCATAGGCCTGGATTCTCCATTCACCGAGTGAGCTAATGTCAAATAACCTCTTCTCACAGGCAAGTTTGAAGTCATAGTTGACCTCTTTAATAGCCCAATATGCCTTATGTTCTAGTTCAAGAGGTAAGTGACAAGCTTTTCCATAAACCATTTTATATGGAGACATACCCATAGGATTTTTATATGCAGTTCTATAAGCCCATAATGCATCATCAAGTTTCTTGGACCAATTCTTTCTAGATCTATTAACAGTCTTTTGCAAAATTAATTTGAGCTCTCTATTACTGAATTCTACTTGACCACTAGACTGTGGATGATATGGAGATGCAATTCTATGATTAACATCATACTTAGCAAGCATTTTACGAAAGGCACCATGAATAAAATGTGAACCACCATCAGTCATTAAATATCCAGGGACTCCAAACCTCGGAAAAATAACTTCTTTAAGCATCTTAATAGAGGTGTTATGATCAGCACTACTAGTTGGAATAGCCTCTACCCACTTAGTAACGTAATCAACAACAACTAAAATATGTGTATACCCATTAGAGGAAGGAAAATGTCCCATATAATCGAAGCCCCAAACATCAAATGGTTCAATAACAAGTGAATAATTCATAGGCATTTCTTGACGTCTACTAATATTACCAATTCTTTGACACTCATCACAAGACAAGACAAACTTACGGGCATCCTTGAAGAGAGTTGGCCAATAAAAACCGGATTGCAATACCTTGTGTGCAGTTCTATGTCCAGCATGGTGCCCTCCATAGGCTTCAGAGTGACACTTGCATAGGATCTGTTCCTGCTCATGCTCAGGTACACAACGTCTAATAACACCATCTACTCCTTCTTTATAAAGATGTGGGTCATCCCAAAAGTAATGTCTCAAATCATAGAAACACTTTTTCTTTTGCTGGTATGTGAAACTAGGTGGTATAAATTTAGCAACAACATAATTAGCATAATCAGCATACCATGGAGCAGTATGAGAAGCATTTATGACATTTAATTGTTCATCAGGAAAGCTATCATCAATAGGTATTGGGTCATCAACAAGATTCTCTAGCCTAGACAAGTTGTCTGCAACGGGGTTCTCAGCTCCCTTTGTATCAATGATATGCAAATCAAATTCTTGTAACAGGAGAACCCATCTAATAAGTCTATGTTTAGCATCTTTCTTTTCCATAAGATATTTAATAGCATCCGTGTGAATATTTACTTTAGAACCAACAATATAAGGTCTAAACTTATCACAAGAAAATAAAACTGCTAAGAATTCCTTTTCGGTAGTAGCGTAATTTCTTTGGGCATTGTCTAGAGTTTTACTAGCATACTATATAACATTCAATTTTTTTATCAACTCTTTGTCCTAGAAGAGCCCCTACAGCATAATCACTAGCATAACACATAATTTCAAAGGGTAAATTCCAATCAGGTGGATGAACAATAGGTGCAGAAATCAAAGCTTTCTTAAGTATTTCAAAAGCTTCTACACAATCATCCTCAAAGACAAAAGAAATATCTTTTTGTAATAGGTTAGTCAGAGGCCGAGGAATTTTTGAGAAGTCTTTAATGAACCTTCTATCAAAACCGGCATGACCCAGAGAACTTGTTATACCTTTGATGTCCTTGGGACATGGCACCTTTCCAATAGCATCAACTTTAGCTTTGTCAACTTCAATACCTCTTTCAGAAATTTTATGCCCTAAGACAATACCTTCATTAACCATAAAGTGGCACTTCTCCCAATTCAAGACAAGGTTAGTTTCTTCAAATCTCTGCAAAACTCGATCAAGGTTGCTGAAGCAATCATCATAAGAGGATCCATAAACAGAGAAATTGTCCATGAAAACCTCACAAATCTTTTCACAAAAGTCAGAGAATATAGCCATCATGCATCTTTGAAAGGTAGCAGCTGCATTACATAAACCAAAAGGCATACATCTATAAGCAAAGGTACCGAAAGGGCAAGTAAAAGCGGTCTTAGCTTGATCATCAGCTGACACAAGTATTTGAGAGAAACGAGAGTAACCGTCTAGAAAGCAAAAATGTGTATGTTTGGACAATCTTTCTAGCATTTGATAAATAAAAGGCAAAGGGTAATGATCTTTTTTAGTATCTTTATTTAATTTTCAGAAATCAATTACCATCCTATAACCTGTAATAATTCTTTGTGGGATCAATTCATCTTTATCATTAGGAACAACGTTAATACCTCCCTTCTTAGGGACACAATGGACATGACTTACCCACTGACTATCAGCAACGGGATAAATTATACATGCCTCAAGGAGCTTTAATATTTCCTTTCTTACCACTTCCTTCATCTTAGGATTTAGCCGTCATTGGTGATCAGTAACTGGTTTGGCATCCTTCTCCAAATTTATTTTGTGTTGACATAGAGTGGGACTAATGCCCTTAAGATCGTCAAGAGTATATCCATTAGCAGCACGGTGCTTCTTCAGAGTTTTCAATAATTTATTTTCTTCATGCTCTGAAAGGTTAGCACTAATAATAACAGGATATATCTTCTTTTCATCAAGATAAGCATATTTAAGAGTATTAGGTAACGGTTTAAGCTCAAACACGGGATCACCCTTGGGTGGAGGAGGATCCCCTAGGATTTCAAAAGGCAAGTTGTGTTTTAGAATAGGTCCTTGTTTAAAGAATACTTCATCTATTTCCCTTCTTTCATTCATGAACATATCATTTTCATGGTCAAGCAAATATTGTTCTAAAGGATCATTAGGAGGCATAGCAATAGAAGCAAGACCAATAATTTCATCCTTACTAGGTAACTCCTCATCATGGGGTTGTCTATTAAATTTAGAGAAGTTAAACTCATGAGACATATCACCCAGACCAATAGTAATAACATCCTTTTCACAGTCTGTCCTAGCATTAATAGTATTTAAGAAGGGTCTACCATATATAATGGGGCAAAAGCTATCTTGTGGGGAATGACGAACAAGAAAATCAGCAGGATATTTAACCTTCCCACACAAGACTTCAACATCTCTAACAATCCCAATCGGTGAAATAGTATCTCTATTGGCAAGCTTAATTGTAACATCGATATCTTCTATCTCAGCAGGTGCAATATCGTGCATAATTTCTTTGTATAAGGTATGAGGTATTGCACTAGCACTAGCACCCATATCACATAAGCCATGATAACAATGATCTCCTATTTTAACAGAAATAACAGGCATGCCTATAACAGGTCTAGGGTTTATCCTTAGCACCAGTCTTTGCAATTCTAGTAGTTTCTTCACAGAAAAAATAACATCCCCATCAATATTATCGGCCAAGAGATCTTTAGCCATAGCAATATAGGTTCAACTTTAATTTGCTCAGGGGGTTTGTGTGCCCTAATATTACTCTGCTTGACTACAGTTGAAGCTTTAGCATGATCATTAATTCTAACAAGGAAAGGTGGTTTCTCAACATAAACAGTGGGAACAACAGGATCATCATAAGTGATAGTTTTTTCTTCAACTTTAATAGGTGCAACTACTTTTGTTTCAATGGGAGGATTATATTTAAACCACTTCTCCTTAGGGAGATCAACATGAGTAGCAAAATATTCATAGAAAGAAGCTACTATCTCAGAGTCAAGTCCATATTTAGTGCTAAACTTACGGAAAGCATTAGTATCCATAAAAGATTTAACACAATCAAACTTAGGTGTCATACCTGACTCCTTACCTTCGTCGAGATCCCAACCTTCAGAGTTGTGTTTAATCCTCTCCAATAAATCCCATCTGAATTCAATAGTCTTCATAATAAAATAACCAGCACAAGAAGTATCAAGCATGGAGCGATTGTTGTCAGAAAGCCAAGCATAAAATTTTTGAATAATCATTTCTCTTGAGAGCTCATGATTGGGGCATGATTATAACATTGACTTAAGCCTCCCCCAAGCTTGAGTGATGCTTTCTCCTTCGTGAGGCCAAAATTATATATATAATTACGATCCGATGAACAAGATGCATAGGATAAAACTTCTGGTGAAATTCCAATTTCAATCGCTAATAGTCCCTTGATCCCATATCATCACATAGCCTATACCATGTCAATGCATCTCCCTTCAAAGATAAAGGGAAGACCTTATTGATAACATCATCGGGCATACCTGCCAGCTTAAATAGTCCAAAAACTTCATCCACATAGATTAAGTGCAAATCGGGATGCAATGTTCCACCTACAAAAGGATTAGCTAGCAGTTTCTCTATCATACCCGAAGGAATTTCAAAGTAAACATTTTCAGAAGGTTCAGTAGGTTCAGGGGTAACTAATTGTGGTTCCGAACAAGGTGAAGATACCCTGAACAAAGCCCTTAGAGGATTATGTTCCATAGTAACAAGTGACAGTAAATTTAAGAACACTATATAAGTTTTTCCTTACCAAATTCCACCTACCAAAGGCGCTTCACTCCCCGGCAACAGCACCAGACAAGAGTCTTGATGACCCACAAGTATAGGGGATCTATCGTAGTCCTATAGATAAGTAAGAGTGTCGAACCCAACGAGGAGCAAAAGGAAATGATAAGCGGTTTTCAGCAAGGTATTCTCTGCAAGCACTGAACTTATCGGTAATAGATAGTTTTGTGATAAAGTAATTGGTAACGAGTAAATAAGGTGCAGAAAGATGGCCCAATCCTTTTTGTAGCAAAGGACAAGCCTGGACAAACTCTTATATGAAGGAAAGCGCTCCCGAGGACACATGGGAATTATCGTCAACCTAGTTTTCATCTTGTTCATATGATTCACGTTTGGTACTTTGATAATTTGATATGTGGGTGGACCGGTGCTTGGGTACTGTCCTTACTTGGACAAGCATCCCACTTATGATTAACCCCCATTGCAAGCATCCACAACTACAACAGAAGTATTAAGGTAAACCTAAACATAACATGAAACATATGGATCCAAATCAGCCCCTTACGAAGCAACACATAAACGAGGGTTTATGCTTCTGTCACTCTAGCAACCCATCATCTACTTATTACTTCCCAATGCATCCCTCTAGGTCCAAAAAATGGTGAAGTGTCATGTAGTCGACGTTTACATGACACATCTAGAGGGATGACAGCATACATCTCATCAAAATATCGAATGAATACCAAATTCACATGACTACTAATAGCAAGACTTCTCCCATGTCCCCAGGAACAAACGTAACTACTCGCAAAGCATATTCATGTTCATAATCAGAGGGGTATTAAGATGCATAATGGATTTGAACATTCCACCAAGTAAACCAACTAGCATCAACTACAAGGAGTAATCAACACTACTAGCAACCCACAGGTACCAATCTGAGGTTTGGATACAAAGATTGGATACAAGAGATGAACTAGGGTTTGAGATGAGATGTTGTTGGTGAAGATGTTGATGGAGATTGACCCCCTCCCGGTGAGAGGATCGTTGGTGATGACGATGGTGATGATTTCCCCCTCCCGCAGGGAAGTTTCCCCGGCAGAACAGCTCCGCCAGAACCCTAGATTGGTTCCGCCAAGGTTCTGCCTCATGGAGGCGGAGTTTCGTCCCGTAAGCTTGCTTATGATTTTTTCCTTGATGAAAGACTTGATATAGCAGAAGATGGGCATTGGAGGGCCACCAACGGGCCCACGAGGCAGGGGCATGCCCAGGGGGTAAGGCACGCCCCCACCCTCATGGCTTGTGGGTGGCCCCCCTCTGGTACTTCTTGTGCTCAGTATTCTTTGTATATTCTGGAAATAACTTCCGTGAAGTTTTAGGACTTTTGGGGCTGTGCAGAATAGGTCTCTAATATTTTCTCCTTTTTTAGCCTAGAATCCCAGCTGCCGGCATTCTCCCTCTTCATGTAAACCTTGTAAAATAAGAGAGAATATGCATAAGTATTGTGACATAATGTGTAATAACAGCCCATAATGCAATAAATATCAATATAAAAGCATGATGCAAAATGGACGTATCATGTCCCATGTCTCCTGTTACCATCGATCCTAGGCGCACAGTTCGGGACCCCCTAGACGAGATCCGCAGGTTTTGACACCGACATTGGTGCTTTCATTGAGAGTTCCACTGTGCCGTCCCCAAAAGGTTTGATGCCCCTTCAATCATCAACAACGATGCTGTCCAAGGTGAGACCTTCCTCCCTGGATTGACTGATCTTCACGTTCGGCAGCTTAGCACTACGGGCCAACTCACTTGGCCATCTGGAACCGATCGATAGCTATGCCCCTGGCCACTAGGTCAGATTTGGGAGCTTGAACTACGTTGAGAACATCCATGGAGACTAGGTCTTCACCGGATTCGAGACCGCGGCAACCACTCCTGGTCACCCCGATGGACATGACCTAAATCTGTCATCGGACCGCATCCAGGAGATAGCTCCTGTAATCGCTCTAGCCTTAGATCCGGAGCATACTGCGCCATCCAAGGACCGGAGGCTCAAGCCCACCACAGAGGCCACAGATTCCCCAGCGTTGGAGCCGCACATGGACTTAACCTCACACGATATGTATGTCACTGGAACTCTAGACTCGTCTCCTGCAATAAGTTCTGAACCGTGTGAGTGCACGGACGCCGAACTTGATTGTTTATCGATCTTCGAATTCAGTGCCGCAGACATCTTCCAGCAATCGCCTTTGGGCGACGTGCTAAACTCATTAAAAAATATATCCTTAGTGGGGAGTTCGCAGCCAAACTATATCCGGTTCGAACTAGAAGCTGATGACAGGGAATTTTGCGATAAATCTATCCTTAGCGGGGACATACCAGATCGATCTACGGATCGCGAGGACATGCCCGGACACACGACGACAACCACCTATTCGGACGTGACAAACCTAGTCATACGTGGGCTGAAAGCCGCAGACGGACCCCATCAGAGCTATGTCGCGATATGTCCCGATATAGAGGCGCCGCACACCCTCATTGCTTCACCGACGAAGTCATGGAACATGAATTCCTAGAAGGGTTCAAAACCATGAATATAGAATCATATGATGGCACCACAGACTTCGCGGTATGGATTGAAGACTTCATTCTCCACATTCATATGGCCGCGGCGATGACCTTCATGCCATTAAATACCTCCCCTGAAGCTCAAAGGACCAGCACGACACTGGTTGAGCAGCCTGCCCGAAAACTCCATTGGCAGCTGGGAGGACTTGGAAAAATCCTTCCTTGATAACTTCCAAGGTACATACGTTCGACCTCCGGACGCTGATGACTTAAGCCATATAGTTCAACATCCCGGAGAGTCCGCCAGGAAATTCTGGACCAGGTTCCTAACTAAAAAGAACCAGATAGTCGACTGTCCGGATGTCGAAGCCCTAGCGGCCTTTAAACACAGCATTCGCGACGAATGGCTTGCCCGCCACCTCAGCCAAGAGAAGCCAAACTCCATGGCGGCCCTCACGGCACTCATGACCCACTTTTGCGCGGGCGAGGATAGTTGGCTGGCCCGTAGCAAAAACAATGCAAGCGACACCGGCACACCTGAAGCTAAAAATAGCAACGACAAGTCTCGATGCAACAGGTACAAACATCAAAATAACAATGACAACACCGAGGATACGGCAGTCAATGTCGGATTCAGTGGCTCGAAGCCTTATCAGCAGAAGAAGCCATTCAAAAAGGACAATTCGGGCCCATCTAGCCTAGACAGCATACTCGATTGTCCATGCCAGATTCATGGCACCCCAGACAAACCACCCAATCATACCAATAGAGATTGCTGGGTTTTTAAACAGGCCGGCAAGTTAAATGTCAAAAACAAGGATAAGGGATCACAAAGCAAAGACGATGACGAGGAGCCCCAGCCGCCGAACATAGGGGGACAGAAGAAGTTTCCCCCTCAGGTCAAAACGGTGAACATGATATACGCTACCGACATCCCCAAGAGGGAGCGCAAGCGCGCACTCAGGGACATCTACGCGATAGAACTAGTCGCCCCAAAATTTAATCCATGGTCGTCATGCCCGATCACTTTTGATTGCTGGGATCATCTGACCAGTATCTGTCACGGCGGTTCAGCCGCACTAGTGCTGGACCCAATAATTGATGGGTTCCACCTGACGCGAGCCCTGATGGACGGCGGCAGCAGCCTCAACTTGCTTTATCGGGATCAAACCCATAATGACTACCTTCAAAGGAGTCATACCAGGCGTAGAGGCCCGCTATACGAGCTCAATCACGCTCGAGGTTGTCTTCGGATCTCCGGACAATTTCCGAAGAGAGGAGTTAATCTTCGACATAGTCCCCTTTCACAGCGGCTATCACACACTGCTTGGACGGACCCCATTCGCCTGATTCAATGCAGTGCGACACTACGCTTATCTCAAGCTCAAGATGCCCGGTCCACATGGCATCATAACAGTCAATGGAAATACAGAACGCTCCCTCCGTACAGAAGAGCACACAGCTACCTTAGCAGCAGAAGTATAGAGCGACCTTCTCAAGCAGAACCTTAATTCGGCTGCTGAGCCCTCGGACACCGTCAAGAGTGTCCGAACTACCCTGCAGCAGGACAGCTCGGCTCGTCACGAGCTAGACTAGCAATTTGGCCTCCGTCTCAGTCCTGGTCAAGTAGTGACATTCGCACCACACGTACATAACAACACACTCAAAATTTCATGGGCATCGACGGAGGCATAGCTAGTTTGTGATCCATAGTACGGCTCAACCGACACCGGATACACACATACTTTCACTTTTTATTCGTTTCCTTTTCAGGTTTCAATCCCGTAGGACCTGATCACCAGCCCTCTTGAAGGATAAACACACCAAGACGGCGAGAAACGCAGACGTATGGGGGATTTTCAAGGTGGTTTCTTAAACAATCACTCTACCTATTTTTCAGGACCCACATGCAGCTCTCCCTTGGTTTTTGGCATATTAAATAGCTTGTTGCTTATCGCACTACTTGTATCAATGCGCCTCGACGTATTAATCACATTACAATGAAAACAGTTCGCAGCTGGAGCTTTAAAGCCCCAGCTTATCACCTTTGCACCTTTTCTGTTTTCTTTCTTTCTTTTTTTTCTTCCTTTTCTTTCTACCCTGTGGGTAACCCGATAAGGTAGCACCCGTACACTTTGGTATGTTTGATGTTCGCCAGGGGCTTCACATCACCCCACACTACGGCAACAAAAGTCTGAACAATTTTTATAAGTATAGTTCGGCACCCTGAATTTAGCACTATATGCATTGGCTCTGAATCATATCTTTGGTCAATAGTTGGGTTGCCCGGCTCCTGTGCTTTCTACCTTACGTTCTGCTATATCGGCTAAGGTAGTAAAGGGAGAACTACTGTGATTGTGCCTTGGTTTATCCAAAGGAGCACCTCAATAGAGAAAGCCGAAAACTGACTGTCATGATGCGGCGGGAGTCGGTCAGCTGTTCGGAGGTTGCAAATCGTTGGAGATTTCTTCCGCATTACACGAAGGATCGGTACTTCCCGACCAGACACTTATAGCACTCTGGTTCGGATACTAGGGGTTGCACCCATGTTTTTATTGTCAAACTCCTATGGCTAAGTGAGGGCGTTAAAGCCACATTGTCTGATTGCCTGGTTCATTGCGCTAAACAACTCCTTTAAGGACCATATAATTGGATCAAGATTGTTTAGATGCCATCCCGAACACCTCCATACTACCTACGTGGGGGCAGAAGCCGATGACTGGTTAACCCTCAGATTTCATACAACACGGTTGCAAAGGAGGTAAAATTTAAAAACATAACAAGCATTATATTACAAACCCACTTTGTTCTATCATACAAGGCAGAAGGAACTCGAATACATTCAATCAAAGATAATATCCTGCGAACACTGCGTTGCTACAATGCGAGACCCCTCTAGGACATCTGCAAAATAGCGCTCGGGTGTGCGGTGCTCCTTGCCCTCTGGCGGCCCCTTGGTCAGCTCGACGACGTCCATCTTCGCCCACCACATCTTGCAGCGGGCGAAGGCCATGCGTGCACCTTCAATACAGGCTGATCGCTTGATGAAGTCCAGCCAAGAACAGGCGTTCACCAGCCGCTTCACAAGCCCGAAGTAGCTGCCGGGCATAGCTTCTGCTGGCCACAGCCAGATTATAAAATCCTTCATGGCTACTTCGGCCACCCTATGCAGCTCCACCAGCTGTTTCAGCTGATTGGTGAAGGGCACGGGATGCTCTGGCGCAAGATACTGCGACCAGAACAATTTCTCTGTGGAGCTCCCTTCTTTGGCTCGGAAGAACTCCGTGGTGTCGGACACACTGCGCAGCAGATCTGCGAAGGCTCCTGGAGAACTCCGAATCCTGGTTAGTAAGAAATGCTTCTTCTTCATATACTTGCTTTGTATACTAAACACCTTACTCGCTGTGATCTTCCTGGCCTCTTGGATCTCCTGGAGGGCACCCTGGGCTTCAACCCGGGCCGCTTCTGCGCTTTGACAAGCCTTGGAGAGTTCAGTCTCTCAAGCCGAAACATCGCCCTCCAGGGTCTCGTACTTCTTCACCGCGTCCTGGAGCTCTTGCTGGACCTCATTCAACTGGGCCTTCAGCTTCTTGCGAGTGGCCTGCTCCTTAACATATTTCCCCTCGGCTTCGGCCATGGCCTCTTTTAGGGTCACGACCTCGATCGTCGCCCCTACACGTATAATGACACTACGGTCAGTATATATCATTTACTCTTTCCGAATATATAGCGAGCCGTTGCATACCTTGTTGGTCTTCCAACTGCTTCCTCGCCTGGCCAAGCTCTTCTTCGGCCCGCTCCAGTTTCTGCTTTAGTCTGGAGACTTCGGCAGTGTGAGAAGTCACGGCAAGCAGTGACGCCTTCTTATTCACATCAGACAGACTTGGTTAGTTTCCTGCGAAATTTAATTGATCCTCTATCCGGCTTTTCTTTCTGAACACCGGACAGTGTCTCAGGGGCTATTGTCTATGTGGAGATTTTCTCGGTTAAACACCGCTTACCTCAAAACCTATCAGCAGGCTGCTGCAGAATTTGGTCAGTCCTCTTTTAACGAACTGAACCTTCTCAATCACTATACCCATAAGGATACGATGTTCTTCCACAATGGAAGCGCCTTGTAGCACTTCCAATAGATTGTCCGACGCCTCTGGTTGGACTGAGGTCGCTGGCTGGACGGGCACGCCTCCTTCTCTTGAAGGAAGCTGCTTGTCGGACTCCAGGGCCGTATGGGTCTCCGGATCCATGCTCATATGGGGGCCGAATTGAGCACGGCTCCCATCGTCAGTCTCCATGGGGGCCTGCTCCCCCATGTGTCCGGCAGCCGAGGTATCGCCCTCCGGTGCTGCCTTGACGGCCTCCTGAACCTCCCCCTAGCCTGGGAAGGTCCTTTGGGAGAGCACATCGTTGTCTCCCTTGGCCTTAGGAGAGTAAGCGGCCGGCGGTGTCTCGCTGGCCATCTCCTTTGAGTCTAAAAGCCTCTTGATGAGGATCGCTGGGAGCTATCGTGGGCTGGACTGCAATAGCATAATTAATCATGCCAATACAACAAAGAGGAGAGGTTAGATTTATAGGCATGTATGAGTCTTCACGCTTACGATGCAGCCCGAGGCTTAGTGCAGGGGCGTCGCTCCGGACTAGTGTCAACGTCCCATGCGGAGCTGCCCACGAGCGGGCCTTTCCCCTTCTTGGGCGCCTCCACCTCCAGAATTGTGGAGGCCGCCCTCTTCTTCCTCCCCCCATCAGGGGGAGAATCGCTCTCCTCCTCCTCCTCAACGTCATCGTCTTCTACGACGGAGGAGCGGCTCTTGTCTTCGGATGTCGCGTCCAAAGCACCCTTGCGGTGGGGGCCACTCCGGACCCCCTTGGCCTTCCCCGTGGCATTCTTCGCCGGCGCCATATAGGGTGCCGCCACCACCATCTTCGCTACACATGGGATAAGTGGTTCTTCAGGCAGCGGAGCCGGACATTGGACCCGCTTCGCCCTCTCCATCCAGTCCTGAAGAAGCAATGATAATAAAAGCTTAGATATCATCCTTGAAACAAGCAAGTAGGGGATGCGTTAAAAAAACATACCTCGTTGGCGAGGTGGTTAATGTCATGCATGCGGTCCGAATCTGTGGCCGGCGGTGTCTCGTTGCCCTTGAAGGGCAACTTCCAGGCGTCTTCGTGAGTGGTTTCAAAGAGCCTCTTCTGGGTATGGTGCTTCTTCGGATTAAACTCCCATATATGGAGGCTTCGGCTTTGGCACGGGAGAATCCGGCCAACTAGCATCACCTGGATTATATTGACAAGTTTGACATCCTTGTCCATCATGCTTTGAACGTGCGTCTGCAGCGCTGTCAACTCATCTAGCGAACACTAGTTCGGGCTCTTCTCGACCCAGGAGGTGAGTCGCATGGGAGCGCCGAAGTTGAATTCGGCAGCTGCGGCCCAGGTGGCGTCGCGGGGTTCTGTGATGTAGAACCACTGTTTCTGCCATTCCTTTACGGTCTCCATGAAAGTGCCTTTCGGCTAGGAGACATTGGCCAGCTTACTCACCATGGCTCCTCCGCACTCCGCGTGCTGGACATCCACCACCTTCGGCTTCACGTTGAAGACCTTGAGCCACAGCCCGAAGTGGGGTTGGATGTGGAGGAAAGCCTCACACACGACGATGAACACCGAGATGTTGAGGAAGGAGTTTGGGGATAGATCATGGAAGTCTATCCCGTAATAGTACATTAGCCCGCGAACGAAAGGTTGGAGTGGAAACCCTAGCCCACGGAGTAAATGAGGGATGAATACCACCCTCTCGTTGGGCTTCGGCGTGGGGACGACTTGCCCCTGGGCGGGAAGACGGTGGGTGATTTCCTTCGCCAAGTACCCGGCCGCCTGAAGCTCAGTAATGTCCTTCTCCTTGACGGAGGAGACCATCCACTTGCCTTGGCCTCCAGATCCGGACATGGTTGAGGGCTAGCTTGAGTGGGAAGAAGATGAGAACTTGGGCGCTGGAGCTCAAGAGTGGAAGGGTAGAAGAGAGAGAAGGCGTGGGAGAAGAAGGGGAATCCTTATCCCCTTATAATGGCAATGAATATCGAACACCTCCCCACTCGCCCTAAAACTCGCCTATTCTCAAGGGCTGTGTAAATGGCGCGGTTGGGTTACCACGCCCGCATTGATGAAAATCCTGCAATAAGGGGACACGATCTATGCTTTGACAAGATGTGCCAATGGAAACCGCATCTCGAAACGCGGAACGGCGGACAAAAACAGTTCCATATAGCGACCGAACAGATGTGATGTCATCTTGCAAAAAGTTGTCAGCAGATGGGACTCGTGAAATACTATATTCCTTGCGGTTGTGTGTGGTACTTATGTTGCAGATCTGGACACCTTCGTTTCATCCGAAGACTATCCTGGACTATTCGGAAAGTAGAACTTGCCTTGCTATGCCGAAGACAATCTGCGTGCCGGACACATCGTCATTAAAGCCTGGTTTAGGGGCTACTGAGGGAGTCCTGGACTAAGGGGTCCTCAGGTGTCCGATCTATTAGATATGGGCCGGACTGATGGGTCGTAAGGATACAAAGACCGAGGACTCCACCCGTGTCCGGATAGGACTCTCCTTGGCGTGGAAGGCAAGCTTGGCGACAAACTATGAAGATTCCTTTCTTTGTAACCGACCCTGTGTAACCCTAGATTCCTTTCTTTGTTACCATCGATCCTAGACGCACAGTTCGGGACCCCCTACCCTAGATCCGCCGGTTTTGACACCGACAAAGGGATCCCACAACGGCCAAATTCAAAGGGGGACAACTGGTACAAGTTATCCTGACAAAAGTAGTCTTCGCCTGCAAATATTTTGGTGGTGACGCTGTAGTGGGCTCCGCGATGACCTCCATCATGTCGTCCTGGCGGTCTTGGTCTTGTTGCACCAATATGGAAACCTTTGCTTGATTCCTTAGGACTCCGCACCTATGCTTGCCCCCTTGGCACCAAAGGGGATAGTGGTACGGTGCGCCGGCTGGCGCCCGCCTGGCCTTGGTTGTCATGGCTCACATCATGTGAACCTCGCGAGGTTCACCTTGCCTAGATATCTCCGCTCCTCCAGAGCAAGCCTAGTGAGGCTGCCCCCTGGGGATGTCTTCGTGTTGTCCGCCTTGCGAGGCTTGGCCCCTCGCGAGGGTCTTGGATCGTGCTGCTGAAACTAGGCCATACCTGGCCGCTGGTGGAGCCATGCCGTGGGCTGCAGGTAGGCATGTCTGGGTACCCCCGTTCCTAGGACGCCAACAGTAGCCCCTGGGCCCAAGGCGCGCTCAAGCTTGGCTTCGAGGTGAAGCCAAAGGGCAAGTGCGGAGCGCCGCGGGCCCCAACCGCCTACGGCCTTGGTCGACGCATGGTGATTTGTGGGACGTGGGCGCCTCCCCATCCCCATGCTGCCTCAGCAACCGTTCGACTTGACAAGTCCCTGTTACATGCAGAAGAAACCATCATTATGTGCGATCGTGGAGGCCAGCGGTTGGCCTCCTTTCGGCTATAAATGAGGGGGGGCAGAGCCCCATCGCTCATCTTCGTCCTCTCGCCGCCTGCTCCTTCTTCCTCCTCCTCGCCTGGCCATCTTGCCGCAGCTCCCATGGCGTCAACGAAGAGGTTCTCAGCTGCGAAGAAGGGGATGGCTCGTCAGGAGGGGCCTGGCTCGCCCGCCCAAGAGGGGGTGGGGCCGCCCCCGCAAGCACGCCGCGGCTCCTGCTGTGGCCCCTCAGGGGCATGGGCGTACTCCTTCAGGGAAAGGTGTCGTCCTCGATGGACGTAGCGGTGCTTCCTCTCACGGCGGGGGCCACTCGAGGCAGGACAGCCCTTGCACCGAGGGGAGGCACGCCGTGGTCGCCTGGCCTCCTCGACCGTGCTTCCATTCAGTGGAGGTGCTTCTGGAGTTCGTCGTGTGGTCGGGAAGGCTGGCCGACACTTGGCTCCAGCTTCTGTGCTCCTTCGCCGGCGAGCTGCCGGACACGAGCCTCGATGGCTTCTGGCTGCTAGCCGACGGCTGCTGCAGCAAGCCATCATGGGCGATGGTGGGGGTTTCCACCGCGGCCAACGCGGTCCTGACCCGCGGTTGGCAGACATTCGTGCACGCGCACAGCCTAAGCAGGAGGTGCACCCTCCACTTCAAGTACGACGGCATCGCGACCCTCTATGTGAGGGTGTTTGGGGAAGATGGCCACCATGCAGGGTGCTACCCTGAAGACAGCGACGATGATGGTGGGCTTGGCCTCGACGACGGCCCCGACGGCACGGAAGGTGAGCTTGCCCTTGGCAACGGTCACGGCTTGTTTAGTGGCGGTGGCTCCTCCTCTGGCGAGAGCGCCAGTAGCGGCGGCTACGACCAACCGCCACGTCGCCGGGTCGCCTCATGGATGGCAGTGGATCTTCCCTCCATGCTTTGGTGAAGCGCGAGGAAGGCTCCGGCTGAGTCCGAGGGGCCCCTTGGAGCCAGCCCTCATGAGCTGCTACGGTTGTGCGTGCCACTTTTGTTTATCCTTTCCTTCCTTCCTGTATTTTAAAAAAACAAGCATGGGGCCCTACGGGGGCACATAATGAACTATGGTATTTTATGCTGCTATGTTATGTATATTGCTCTGATGTTATGTTGCGGTGCTCAATCTCCAAATGGGTACAGTGGGATACTTAGCTTGATACGCTTGCAGTAGTTACCCTCCTCGTGAGGGCACGCGTCCTACTATCAAGTGAGGCCCTTCTTGCTGCCGGCTCGGGAGTCTCCGACATCAGGGAGTGTCACGAGGCTGCGGAGTCGTTAGAAAGCTCTGTCGAGTGTCTTATTCTTCTTTGTGCGAGCCCTCAGGCGTGAGTCTGTCATGGCTCAGTGCACCACATCGCAGTACCCAGGGGGTATGGACATCAATAGGATGCATAGATGACGAGCTTGCTCGAGGGCGTCTCTCGAGGATAGAAAAAGCCAGAGCTCTGAAGGAGCGGGGCTACGGCGAAGTGTGTTTGCTGTGCAGGGCGAGCCCGTCGTACGCACACACCTGCCCAGCCCCCACGTGCTAGACGCGTGAGAAGGAGTGACGGGCAACTGCCGCTCCTCCAGAACCAAGACCAAAACACAAAAGAGAAAACGGAGGGGGAAGTCGGTCAGGCAACTGAAAGCATGCGAACTCCAAATTCATTAAAAGGTTGCAAACCATGTACAGAAAGCAAATGAACAGCTACATCCGGCACCTACCATAGTCCTCTCACCAGCGCAGAGCTAAGTGTTGCCACTAGGACGTGGGAGGGAGCTCCCGAGGCTGGAGGGCTGCACTCTGCAGACTCCAGGGCATGTACAGCCCCACTCATTATTATGTGAGAGTGTCACGAGAGGAGACCTTCACAGGAATGGGGCCTTGCTTCATGGGTAGAACCTTCGGAGGTGCTGTATGTTCCAGGCGTTCTGGATGGGGATCCCGTCCTGCATCTCCAGGCGCGCGACGCTTGGCCTGGAGACGCGGGTGACCCTAAACGGGCCCTCCCACATGGGTGAGAGCTTATGCAGCCCTTCCCTAGAGAGCACCCTCCGTAGGATGAGATCTCCCACCTCGAGCATCCTGGAGCGGACGCTGCGGAAGTGGTACCACCGCAGCGCATGCTGGTACCTTGCCACTCGGAGCGAGGCTTGACGGCGGCGTTCCTCCCCCAGCACGAGGTCCATCCCTACTTGAGTTACTCCATCGATAGAAGCATCCACCAAACCAGTCATCCGGACTCCTGACCGTCTTTCGCCACCTCAGATCTCCTTCCCTGTCTCTGACACCCACCGCAAATGCATCACCATCATTGACTCAGCAGATGAACCTGAGGAGTACACGGGTCCACAAGACAGGTCGCACTCTTTTGTTTCTGTTTATGTTTGCATTGCTTAATATTACCTGCTAATTTATCGTCCTATGCACCTCTTAGACTCCAAGTCAGGTACAAATTAATGTTCAAACCTAAGTTTTAAAATTACTTGTGAGGAACATATCAAGGCAGCTATGAATAGTATCTCTGTCTATTATCTGGTTCACCTATCGTATGCCTATGTTGTTCATCTTGGGTGGGAAACAAATAGTAAAGAAACCATCATATATATTTTTATTAAATTAAAACTATCATCGGCCTGCTATCATTATTTTTGGATCCATCCACTGGTTGTTACCATCACTCTAGATTTCTGCATGCTCTCCTTACATAATCTCACTTTAAGTTTTTCGTATACATGTCAGATATTGTACATGGTCATGCTAAACATGTAGAGAAAAATAGAAGAGTTTTGCGCGGAAATACAATGTCATGCAGACATCGCTCCACGGCGGGTTCAATGATAACCCCCCCCCCCTCTCTAAATTGTAATCCAGAGGAAGATATTTGTTCTGAGGTGGATTCAGACATAGCTGACCACTCCTATTTACCCCAAGGTGTTTGCTCTAACTTGGCATGATAATGTTGCTCATATCATGCATATGTTTTCTTGTAGTGCCTACTTTCGACATCATATATGTCATTTTCTTAGTTTAAGTATGTTCTGTAATGCCACCTGCTTAGTTTCTATATCATATATGGGAATTATGCAGTCTCATCTCTTTTAGGTAGCCATAATATATGTGAAATATGCAATGCCATCCTGTCTAACTAGGCATCATATATTTGAATGATATCTTGCCCATCCTTTTCTTCATTACATTTCCATTTGTCAGCAATAATTGTACAGTAAACTACTCTTCCTATGAATCAACCATTTGAGTGGGTAATGGAAAAATCTGGAGTGAAAACAAGGTCTTCACAGCAGACAGTGCTACCTATCAAAGCAGATCTCTTGCTGGGTCCCGATAGCTCCTCAGAGATGGATTGAGGGACAGATGACTAGTCCTATTCCTCCACCGAGGTGTATGCTCTAACTTGGCATGGTTATACTGCTTATATCGTGCATATGGTGTCTTGCATTGCATAGTTTAGACGTCATATACACAATATTCAACACCATGTTTGTAGTTCAGACATCATATATGTGAATGCCCTCTACTTAGCATATAAATCACATATGTGAATTAAATCATGCGATCCTGATTACTTAGATAACATGTATGTGAATTATGTCATGCAAACCTGTTTACTAAAGACATCATATAATTATCTCATGCCATCCTATTTAGTTAGTCATCATATCTTTGAATTATGTCATGATATGCTATCTAGTTTAGATAGACATCATATATGTGAAATTATGTCATGCTATCCTTTTTAGTTAAACGATATACATGTCAACTACTTCATGCCCTCTTTTTTCCACACTATCTTTGCATCTGTCTCTCCTACGATGTTTGTACATTCAACCATGTTTCCTGTTTATCATCCATTTGAATTGGAGGGGGTGATGGCAGTATCTAGTAGAGTAAAAACATGGTCTTCAAATAAAACAGTGCTACCTCTTGGTGGCGATAGCACTCTGGTTGTACATGCATGGGAACCAGCCCTACCACACATATCCTAGACTCTCGCAGATTGTACCTCTGTTGTGATGGACAGAGAACCCGCTTCACCCAATCTAACCCCAAACCCAACAGATAGTAACCCAATTCCTGTTGACACATCACCATCTCCACCATAGAGCTCCCAAACAAGAGCAGTTAGTAAGGCAGCTCTAGTGCCCAAAGCGCTAGTACTACCACGGCGAACCCCAACTCCACCAGTTAGTACAACTATTCATGTGGAGCAAGCACAACCAGCAAGTCGTAGTTTAGCATCTATCGCATTTGATGTTGTTAAATCCTATGTGCGTATCTTCCTATCATGGAAATATTATATTGAGGATGAAGGAAAATTCCAGTTGCAGGTGTTTGTCCAGGAGTTATGTGTAAGTAATGTTATTCATGGCAATTACTTTGCTTTGTCCCATACATTATACCTCCATGATGCTTATAATACAATAAATTTTCCATTTTTCTCTATAGAGAAGGACCGATTTGGAAAATCAGGATGAGGTAACCTGTGCTAATACCTCTGCTATATTCAAGAATTCTTGGTTGCAGTATCAGAATTACTTGAAGAAAACGTACTTCACTGGCAAAGAAACTCATCAAATTCCATTACGTTCTCCTGAGACACCTTTACTGGACAATTATTGGGAATGCCTTGTTCTGTACTGGTCCCGAACCAAGAATGTGCTAAGGTCTATGAGCTCATTTTCTATTTCTAAGTACTATATTCTTGCATCTTACTGTACTCTATTCATGTAGAACAAGTGCTTAAACCTGAAGAACAACTGTTCTCATTTAAAATTCCGTTGTTATAGTGCATACTGATTTACTCTTGTATCACTGTATTTCCTCATACGAACTTATTTTTATATTGATGGATCCAATCGAAACTCCAATGGTCCAACAGGTATGTTTATGCATGTTTCTTTAACAGGTTTTCTCTTATAAATAGCTCTGTTGATTTCAATTTAAATTGTGTATACAGTTGACTTCTCATATCATGCACATTACTAGCATCACAACATGTAGACCCATGGTACCCATCTGAAATCTTGTTGTGTCGTGTAGTTTTCCCACGCTTTGTATTCTTTCGATGCTGCTTTGTCTTGAACTGATATGATTTGAACTATGTCTCTATTTTGATTTGGCAAGACAATGCAGTGATGATAGGACATAGATATATGTTTGTTTGATGCTTTTATTATGTACTACTTGGCAATAGAAGACTTGGTAGTTTAATCATGTCCACCTTACTAATGAATTGGTTCACCGAAATGATTTTCATATACTAGTACATGCTAAACCTGATATGTGTCTGCTTGTTTCTTCTTTTAGAAAGTAATGCAGATAAGGTTCAGGATAGTGAGACATCCTTGTTGGTCTCCAACAAAGCTGATAAAACAACTAAGGAAAACTATCTTGAAGACAGTGAGACGACCCCAAAGTCCTGTCTTGGTTTAGTGTTCGAGTTACTGGCCACTACCGCTTGCACAAGCTATTCAAACTCACTGTCTGAATCAGTACGGTTTCTTGAGTCTAAACTACAAGCTGAAAGACATCGATCAGTTGTGCTACGACAAGAAGCAGAAGGACTACGGAAGTCCCTGGAGCATTTACGTGCATACTTACTGGTGCAACAATAAGCATTGGAGGATTTTAGTGCCAAACAGGACAAAGGTAATAAGATTGCTAAGCTTATTGCCAGCATGGTGGATACCCAGGATAACATTTCTTGAGCTCTTCTGAAGTTGTTTCAATTATGGACTTGTTTTGTTGCCACGTTTATTTGCATTGGTGGCCAATTTAGACGGCTAGTGTATGTAATATGCTACTTTGTTCCCTATATTTGCACTGGTGGCAAACTTTGATGTCCAGTGGATGTAATATGTATAATAGCCATAATAGCCTAGCATTAGTTGCTTGCTTATTTATTTTCTTATTGTCTTGTTTAGTTGTTTACTTGTAGTCACTTTAGTTCTTTTTCCATGTTTTTCTAGTGGCCATAATAACCTATTTTTATAACTAGGCATCAATAACCATGGCAACACATGGACTGCTGTGACCATGGTCCTACTACCTGTTGTAGTGACCATGGCCCTCCACGGGCTGTACAATCCATGGGCCTTCTACGGGCCGTATAATCGTTTCGCCAAACGTGGGCAGTACTATTCGTGGACCAATAATAGACCGTAAATGGGCTAGAGTGGAAATCGTCTGTTTTATGGCCTGACCATAATGGGCCATTAATAGGACTTATTTGATGATGCTATGAAAACAACCCAATGGGTTAACGACCCACAAACAGTCCGACTATATCAATGATACGTCCATTTTGCATCATGCTTTTATCTCGATATTTATTGCATTATGGGATGTTATTACACATTACGTCACAATACTTATGCCTATTCTCTCTTATTTTACAAGGTTTACATAAAGAGAGAGAATGCCGGCAGCTAGGATTCTGGGCTGGAAAAGGAGAAAATATTAGAGACCTATTCTGCACAGTTCAAAAGTCCTGAAACTTCACTGAAGTCATTTTCAGAATATATAAAAAATACCGAGCACAAGAAGTTCTACAGGGGGGCCACACCCTGCCCATGAGGGTGGGGGCGCCTTACCCCCTGGGTGCGCCCCCTGCCTCGTGGGTCCACTGGTGGCCCTCTTATGCCCATCTTCTGCTATATGTAGTCTTTCGATGAGGAAACAATCATAAGCAAGCTTTCGGGATGAGACTCCGCCGCCACGAAGCGGAACCTTGGCACAACCAATCTAGGGCTCTGACGGAGCCGTTCTGCCGGGGAAACTTCCCTCCGGGAGGGGGAAATCATCGCCATCGTCATCACCAATGATCCTCTCATCGGGAGGGGGTCAATCTCCATCAACATCTTCACCAACACCATCTCCTCTCAAACCCTAGTTCATCTCTTGTATCCAATTCTTGTCTCTATGTCCGAGATTGGTACCTGTGGGTTGCTAGTAGTGTTAATTACTCCTTGTAGTTGATGCTAGTCGGTTTATTTGGTGGAATATCATATGTTCAGATCCTATATGCATATTAATACCCCTCTGATTATGAACATTAATATGATTTGTGAGTACTTATGTTTGTTCCTGAGGACATGGGAGAAGTCTTGCTATTAGTAGTCATGTGAATTTGGTATTCGTTTGATATTTTGATGAGATGTATGTTGTCTCTCCTCTAGTGGTCTTATGTGAACGTCGACTACATGACACTTCACCATTAGTTGGGCATAGAGGAAGGCATTGGGAAGTAATAAGTAGATGATGGGTTGCTAGAGTGATAGAAGCTTAAACCCAAGTTTATGCGTTGCTTCGTAAGGGGCTGATTTGGATCCATATGTTTCATGCTATGGTTAGGTTTACCTCAATACTTTTGTTGTAGTTGCGGAAGCTTGCAATAGAGGTTAATCATAAGTGGGATGCTTGTCCAAGTAAGGACAATACCCAAGCACCGGTCCACCTAGATACCAAATTATCAAAGTACCGAACGCGAATCATATGAACGTTATGAAAATTAGCTTGACGATATTCCCTTGTATCCTCAGGAGTGCTTTTCTCTATATAAGAATTTGTCCAGGCTTGTCCTTTGCTACAAAAGGGATTGGGCCACCTTGCTGCACTTTATTTACTTTTGTTACTTCTTGCTCGTTACCAATTATCTTATCACAAAACTATTTGTTACCTATAATTTCAGTGCTTGTAGAGAATACCTTGCTGAAAACCGCTTATCATTTCCTTCTACTCCTCGTTGGGTTCGACACTCTTACTTATCTAAAGGAATACGATAGATCCCCTATACTTTTGGGTCATCAAGACTCTTTTCTGGCGCCGTTGCCGGGGAGTGAAGCGCCTTTGGTAGGTGGAATTTGGTAAGGAAAAGTTTATATAGTGTGCTGAAATTTACTGTCACTTGTTACTATGGAAAGTAATCCTCTGAGGGGCTTGTTCGGGGTATCTTCACCCCGACCAGTAGAGCAAAGAGTTGATCCTCAACCTATTGAACCTACTGAAAATGAAAATGTCTACTTTGAGATTCCTTCGGGTATGATAGAAAAACTGCTAGCTAATCCTTTTGCAGTAGACGGAACAATGCATCCTGATGAGCACCTAATATATGTGGATGAAGTTTGTGGATTATTTAAGCTTGTAGGTGTGCCCGATGATGTTATTAAGAAGAAGGTATTCCCTTTATCTTTGAAGGGAGATGCATTGACATGGTATAGGCTATGTGATGATATGGGATCATAGAACTACAAACGATTGAAATTGGAATTTCATCAGAAATTTTATCCTATGTATCATGTTCATCTTGATCGTAATTATATATAAAATTTTTGGCCTCGCGAAGGAGAAAGCATCGCTCAAGCTTGGGGGAGGCTTAAATCAATGTTATATTCATGCCCCAATCATGAGCTTCCAAGAGAAATAATTATTCAAAATTTATATGCCCGGCTTTCTGATAACGATCTCACCATGCTCGATACATCTTGTGCTGGCTCTTTTATGATGAAGACTATTGAATTGAAATGGCATTTATTGGAAAGAATTAAACGCAACTCTGAAGATTGGGACCTTGACGAAGGTGAGAAGTCAGGTATGATACCTAAGTTTGATTGTGTTAAATCTTTTATGGATACCGATGTTTTCCGTAAATTTAGCACTAAATATGGACTTGACTCTGAAATAGTAGCTTCTTTCTGTGAATCTTTTGCTACTCATGTTGATATCCCTAGGGAGAAGTGGTTTAAATATCATCCTCCCATAGAAGTAAAAGTAGCTGCACCTATTAAAGTCTAAGAAAATACTGTCACTTATAATGATCATATTGTTCCTACTGCTTATGTTGATAAACCACCTTTTCCTGTTAGGATAAAAGATCATGCTAAAGCTTCAATTGTGGTTCGTAAAAGCTATATTAGAACTTATACACCTCCTGAACAAGTTAAAGTTGAACCTAATATTGCTATTGTTAAAGATCTCTTGTCTGATAATATTGATGGGCATGTTATTTATTTCTGTGATGAAACTGCTAGAATTGCTAAACCTTGTGCTAAAGATAAACATAGACCCGTGGTAGGCATACCTGTTATTTCTGTTAAAATAGGAGATCATTGTTATCATGGCTTATGTGATATGGGCGCCAGTGCTAGTGCAATACCTATTGACTTGTACAACGAAATTATGCATGATATTGCACCTGCTGAGTTAGAAGATATTGATGTCATAATTAAACTTGCCAATAGAGATACTATTTCACCAATTGGGATTGTTAGAGATGTTGAAGTCTTGTGTGGGAAAACTAAATATCCTGCTGATTTTCTTGTTCTTGGCTCCCCACAAGATAGCTTTTGTCCCATTATATTTGGTAGACCCTTCTTAAACATTGTTAATGCTAAGATAGATTGCGAAAAGGATGTTGTTACAATTGGTTTAGGTGATATGTCTCATGAATTTAATTTCTCTAAATTTCGTAGACAACACCGTGAAGAGGAATTGCCTAGTAAAGATGAAATTATTGGTCTTGCTTCTATTGCCGTGCCTCCTAGTGATCCTTTAGAACAGTACTTGCTAGACAATAAAAATGATATGTTTATGAATGAAAGAAGGGAAATAGATGAAGTATTCTTTAAACATGAACCCATCCTGAAACATAATTTGCCTATTGAAATCCTAGGGGTTCCTCCTCCACCCAAGGGTGATCTCGTGTTTGAGCTCAAACCGTTACCTGATACTCTTAAATATGCTTATCTTGATGAGAAAAAGATATATCCTGTTATTATTAGTGCTAAGCTTTCAAAGCATGAAGAAGAGAGATTATTGAAAACTCTGAAGAAGCACCGTGCTGCTATTGGATATACTCTCGATGATCTTAAGGGCATTAGTCCCACACTATGTCAACACAAAGTAAATTTGGAGAAAGATGCCAAACCAGTTCGTGATCACCAACGATGGCTGAATCCTAAGATGAAAGAAGTGGTAAGAAAGGAAATACTAAAGCTCCTTGAGGCAGGTATAATTTATCCCGTTGCTGATAGTCAGTTGGTAAGTCCTGTCCATTGTATTACTGTCGTTCCTAATGATAAAGATGAATTGATTCCGCAAATAATTATTACAGGTTATAGGATGGTAGTTGATTTCCACAAATTTAATAAGGCTACTAAAAAAGATCATTACCCCTTACCTTTTATTGATCAAATGCTAGAAAGATTATCCAAACATACACATTTTTGCTTTCTAGATGGTTATTCTGGTTTCTCTCAAATACCTGTGTCAGCTGATGATCAATCTAAGACCACTTTTACTTGCTCGTTCGGTACTTTTGCTTATAGACGTATGCCTTTTGGTTTATGTAATGCACCTACTACCTTCCAAAGATGCATGATGGCTATATTATCTGACTTTTGTGAAAAGATTTGTGAGGTTTTCATGGACAATTTCTCCGCCTATGGATCCTCTTTTGATGATTGCTTAAGCAACCTTGATCGAGTTTTGCAGAGATGTGAAGAAACTAACCTTGTCTTGAATTGGGAGAAGTGCCGCTTTATGGTTAATGAAGGTATTGTCTTGGGGCATAAAGTTTTTGAAAGAGGTATTTAAGCTGATAAAGCTAAGGTTGATGCTATTGAAAAGATGCCATGTCCCAAGGATATCAAAGGTATAAGAAGTTTCCTTGGTCACGCCAGTTTTTATAGGAGGTTCATTAAGGACTTCTCAAAAATTTCTCGGCCTCTGACTAATTTATTACAAAAAGATATACCATATGTTTTTGATGATGATTGCGTATAAGCATTTGAAATACTTAAGAATGCATTGATCTCTGCACCTATTGTTCAGCCACCTGATTGGAATTTACCCTTTGAAATTATGTGTGATTGTAGTGATTATGTTGTAGGTGTTGTTCTAGGGCAAAGAGTTGATAAGAAATTAAATTGTATTCAATATGCTAGTAAAACTCTAGACAATGCTCAGAGAAATTATGCTACTACTGAAAAAGAATTCTTAGCAGTTGTATTTGCTTGTGATAAGTTTAGACCTTATATTGTTGATTCTAAAGTAACTATTCACACGGATCATGCTGCTATTAAATATCTTATGGAAAAGAAAGATGCTAAACCTAGACTTATTAGATGGGTTCTCTTGCTACAAGAATTTGATTTGCATATTATTGATAGAAAGGGAGATGAGAAACCCATTGCAGACAACTTGTCTAGGCTAGAGAATGTTCTTGATGACCCACTACCTATTGATGATAGCTTTCCTCATGAACAATTAAATGTCACTGCTCCATGGTATGCTGATTATGCTAATTATATTGTTGCTAAATTTATACCACCTAGTTTCACATACCAGCAAAAGAAAAAAAAATTCTATGATTTGAGACATTACTTTTGGGATGACCCACATCTTCATAAAGAAGGAGTAGATGGTGTTAGTAGATGTTGTGTACCTGAGCATGAACATGAACGGATCCTATGCAAGTGTCACTCCAAAGCTTATGGAGGACACCACACTGGAGATAGAACTGCACATAAGGTATTGCAATCCGGTTTTTATTGGCCTACTCTCTTCAAGGATGCCTGTAAGTTTGTTGTATCTTGTGATGAATGTCAAAGAATTGGTAATATTAGTAGACGTCAAGAAATGCCTATGAATTATTCACTTGTTATTAAACCATTTGATGTTTGGGGCTTTGATTATATGGGACCTTTTCCTGCCTCCGATGGATACACACATATTTTAGTTGCTGTTGATTACGTTACTAAGTGGGTTGAAGCTATTCCAGCTAGTAGTGCTGATCATAACACCTCTATTAAGATGCTTAAAGAAGTTATTTTTCCAAGGTTTGGAGTCCCTAGATATTTAATGACCGATGGAGGTTCACATTTTATTCATGGTGATTTCCGTAAAATGCTTGCTAAATATGATGTTAATCATAGAATTGCATCTCCTTATCACCCACATTCCAATGGTCAAGTAGAATTGAGTAATAGAGAGCTCAAATTAATTTTGCAAAAGACTGTTAATAGATCTAGAAAGAATTGGTCCAAGAAACTTGATGATGCATTATGGGCCTATAGAACTGCATATAAAAATCCTATGGGTATGTCTCCGTATAAAATGGTCTATGGAAAAGCATGTCACTTACCTCTTGAACTAGAACGTAAGGCTTATTGGGCTATTAAAGAGCTCAATTATGATTTCAAACTTGCTGGTGAGAAGAGGTTATTTGACATTAGCTCACTCGATGAATGGAGAACCCAAGCCTACGAGAATGCCAAATTATTTAAAGAAAAAGTTAAAAGATGGCATGACAAAAGAATACAAAAGTGTGAGTTTAATGTAGGTGATTATGTATTTCTATACAACTCTCGTTTAAGATTTTTTGCAGGAAAGCTTCTCTCTAAATGGGAAGGTCCTTACGTTATCGAGGAGGTCTATCGTTCCGGCTCCATAAAAATCAACAACTTCGAAGGCACAAATCCGAAGGTGGTGAACGGTCAAAGAATCAAACATTATATCTCAGGTAATCCTATAAATGTTGAAACCAATGTTATTGAAACCGTAACCCCGGAGGAATACATAAGGGACACTTTCCAGAATGTTTCAGACTCCGAAAAGGAAGAGGTATGTGGTACGGTAAGTAAACCGACTCCAAAACAGTTCTAATGGCAATTTTTCTCTGTTTTGGAATATTTAGAAAAATAGAAAAATAAGAAGCAGTCCGGGAAGGACACGAGGGCTCCACGAGGGTGGAGGGCGCGCCCTACCCCCTTGGGCGTGCCCCCTACCTCATGGGCACCTCATGTGCTCTCCGAACTCCGTTTTCTTGCATGATACGTATTTTGGTCGGTAAAAACTCATTATATAATCTCCCGGAGGTTTTGACTCCCGTATCACGCAAATATCTCTCATATTTGTTTCGAGCTGTTTTTCTGACAAATCTAGGTTGTCATGTCGTCTTCAAGTGCCCCCAAGGACAATTTTTTTGAGAAGGTCATCAGCCCCTACCTCACGAAAGTGCTCCAACACCCTCAAACCATTGAGATGCATGAGGGGGTGCTGCACATCCGCGATGTTGAGGGACCAACGAGGACTGGAATCTTGGAGATAAGGCTCGAGGCAAATGGAACAACAAGTTTTCAAGTGCCAGGAGATGGTGGAACGCGGACTCGACACCAACCATATGATGATCGCAGAGTTCGCCAATGACCACAAGCTAGATGCCAAGAACATTGGGGAGACCATCTTCAAGCTTCATGAGAAGATCGAGCACCTGCAAGCCCAAATCTATGACCTGCAGAACCAAAACTATGAGTATGAATATAGATTCAAGAGGATGAGTTTGGCTGCAGATTTGAGGATCCCGAAGACTCGTTCATCCTTCTATGATGGCGAGCCTATGCCTTGGAAGAGGGACGACAAGCCTACATCATCAACAACTCCACCCTCTCCACCAACAAAGAAGAACTGAGTATTTGGTATGGGCACTCCCCTTGGCAGCTGCCAAGCTTGGGGGAGTGCCCCGGTATCGTATCACCATCACTTTTATCTTTACCGCTTTTCTTAGTTCGATCCTTTTGATAATATTTTGATCTAGTAGAATAAAAGTTCTTAGTATGATCTAGTTGTGAGTTTTTCTTTATGATCCTTCTATGTAATCGAGTCCGTGAGCTATATATAATAAAGATCAGTGTTGAGTCAAGGGCTTGATTATTTTGCCATGATCTTGAGTGAATAAAATAAAAGAGAAAGAATAAAAAGAAATAAAAGAGATCATATGGATCTTATGGAGAGTAATGAGCTCACATATAAAGAGTATGATGATTAAAAGTTGTTGAGAGTTGACAAACATAGTTTTGGTCATCGTTGCAATTGATAAGAAGTAATAAAGAAAGAGAGGTCTTCACATATAAATACACAATCTTAGACATCTTTTATGATTGTGAGCACTCATTAAAATATGACATGCTAAAGAGTTGATGTTGGACAAGGAAGACAACGTAATGGGTTATGTTTTCTTACATCTAAGATAAATTATATTGTCATGGATCATCCAACATGATTGAGCTTGCCTTTCCCCCTCATGCTAGCCAAATTCTTTGCACCAAATAGAGATAGTACTTGTGCTTCCAAACACCCTTAAACTAGTTTTGCCATGAGAGTCCACCATACCTACCTATGGATTTAGTAAGATCCTCCAAGTAAGTTGTCATCGGTGCAAGCAATAAAAATTGCTCTCTAAATATGTATGACTTATTAGTGTGGGAGAAAATAAGCTTTATACGATCGTGTGATATGGAAGAAATAAAAGCGACAGACTGCATAATAAAGGTCCATATCACAAGTGGCAATATAAAGTGACGTTCTTTCGCATTAAGATTTTGTGCATCCAAGCATAAAAGCGCATGACAACCTCTGCTTCCCTCTCCGAAGGGCCTATCTTTTATTTTTATCTCCTACCTTGCATAAGAGTCATGGTGATCTTCACCCTTCCATTTTAAATTTTATCTTTTGGCAAGCACAACATGTTGGAAAGATCCTGGTATATATGGCTAATTGGATGTGAGTTTTCATGAACTATTATTGTTGACATTACCCTTGAGGTAAACGTTGGCAGACAAAACTATAAGCCCCTATCTTTCTTTGTGTCCAATTAAAACTCCATACCCATAAGTATTGTGTGAGTGTTAGCAATTGTGAAAGACTATAAGATAGTTGAGTATGTGGACTTGCTGAAAAGCTCTTATATTGACTCTTTCCTATGTTATGATAAATTGCAATTGCTCCAATGACTGAGATTATAGTTTGTTAGTTTTCAATGAATTTTATGATTCATACTTGAAATTGTGATTTAATTGTTACTCTAGCATAAGAGATGATATGACAAGAATTATATAAGTTGTTGTTCTAAGAATGATCATGATGCCCTCATTTCCGTATTTTATTTTTATCGACACCTCTATCTCTAAACATGTGGACATATTTTTCGATTTTGGATTTCGCTTGAGGACAAGCGAGGTCTAAGGTTGGGGGAGTTGATACGTCCATTTTGCATCATGCTTTTATATCGATATTTATTGCATTATGCGCCGTTATTACACATTATATCAAAATACTTATGCCTATTCTCTCTTATTTTACAAGGTTTACATAAAGAGGGAGAATGTCGGCAGCTGGGATTCTGGGCTGGAAAAGGAGCAAATATTAGAGGCCTATTCTGCACAGCTCCAAAAGTACTAAAACTTCATGGAAGTCATTTTCAGAATATAAAAAGATATTGAGTGCAAGAAGTTCCAGAGGGGGGCCACACCCTGCCCACGAGGGTGGGGGTGCGCCCTACCCTGCTGGGCGTGCCCCCTGCCTCGTGGGCCCCCTAGGGGCCCTCCGATGCCCATCTTCTGCTATATGGAATCTTTCGATGAGGAAAAAATCATAAGCAAGCTTTCGGGATGAGACTCTGCCGCCACGAAGCGGAACCTTGGCGGAACCAATCTAGGGCTCCAGCGGAGCTGTTCTGCCGGGGAAATTTCCCTCCGGGAGGGGGAAATTATCACCATCGTCATCACCAACGATCCTCTCATCTGGAGGGGGTCAATCTCCATCAACATCTTCACTAGCACCATCTCCTGTCAAACCCTAGTTCATCTCTTGTATCCAATTCTTGTCTCTAAGTCCGGGATTGGTACCTGTGGGCTGCTAGTAGTGTTAATTACTCCTTGTAGTTGATGCTAGTTGGTTTATTTGGTGGAACATCATATGTTCAGATCCTACATGCGTATTAATACCCCTCTGATTATGAACATGAATATGCTTTGTGAGTAGTTATGTTTGTTCCTGAGGGCATGGGAGAAGTCTTGCTATTAGTAGTCATGTGAATTTGGTATTCGTTCAATATTTTGATGAGATGTATGTTGTCTCTCCTCTAGTGGTGTTATCTGAATGTCAACTAGATGACACTTCACCATTATTTGGGCCTAAAGGAAGGCATTTGGAAGTAATAAGTAGATGATGGGTTGCTAGAGTGACATAAGCTTAAACCCTAGTTTATGTGTTGCTTCGTAAGGGGCTGATTTGGATCCATATGTTTCCTGCTATGGTTAGTGAGCGAGTCCTGGACTATACCTTCGGCCAGACTCCTGGACTATGAAGATACAAGATTGAAGACTTCGTCTCGTGTCCGGAAGGGACTTTCCTTGGCGTGGAAGGCAAGCTTGGCGGTACAGATATGTCGATCTCCTACCATTGTAACCGACTCTGTGTAACCCTAGCCCTCTCCGGTGTCTATATAAACCGGAGGGTTTTAGTCCATAGGACGAACAACAATCATACCATAGGCTAGCTTCTAGGGTTTAGCCTCTTTGATCTCATGGTAGATCTACTCTTGTACTACCCATATCATCAATATTAATCGAGCAGGACGTAGGGTTTTACCTCCATCAAGAGGGCCCGAACCTGGGTAAAACATCGTGTCCCCTGCCTCCTGTTACCATGCTCCTTAGACGCACAGTTCGGGACCCCCTACCCGAGATCCACCGTTTTTGACACCGGCATTGGTGCTTTCATTGAGAGTTCCTCTGTGTCGTCACTTTTAGGCCCAATGGCTTCTCCGATCATTAACAGTGATGCGATCCAGGGTGAGACCTTTCTCCCCGGACAGATCTTCGTATTTGGCGGCTTTGCACTGCGGGCCAATTTGCTTGGCCATCTGGAGCAGATTGAAAGCTACGCCCCTGGCCATCAGATCAGATTTGGAAGTTTGAGCTACATGGCCGACCTCCGCGGAGACTTGATCTTCGACGGATTCGAGCCGCAGCCGAGCGCGCCGCACTGTCACGATGGGCATGACCTAGCTCTGCCGCCGAACAGTGCCCTGGAGGTCGCACCCGCATCAGTTCTGACCCTTAATTCGGAGCCAACTGTGCCAATCAAGGATGGGTGGTTGGACACCGCCTCGGGGGCTGCAATCTCTATGGCGATCGAGTCGAACACCAGCCCTATTCTCTACGAAGCCCGTGACTCCAAGGATCCGGACTCCTCTCCAGACTCTGAGCCCTCCGCGCCCCTACCGATCGAACCCGATTGGGCGCCGATCATGGAGTTCACCTCCGCGGACATCTTTAGCATTCGCCCTTCGGCGATATTCTGAATTCACTAAAGTCCCTCTCTCTTTATCAGGAGAGCCCTGGCCGGACTATGGTTAGCAAGGTTGGGATGCGGATGATGAAGAAATTCAAAGCCCACCCACCACCCACTTCGTAGCCACTATCGATGATTTAACCGACATGCTCGGCTTCGACTCCGAAGACATCGACGGTATGGATGCCGATGCAGGAGACGATCAGGAACCAGCGCCTATAGGGCACTAGAAAGCCACCTCGTCATATGATATATACATGGTGGACACCCCAAAAGAAGGCAATGGCGAGGGAACAGCGGAGGATGACCCCTCCAAGAAGCAGCCTAAGCGCCGGCGTCAGCGGTGCCGCTCTAAATCCCGCAAAAGCAAAAACAGTGATTCCGGCACGGGAGATAATAACACCCAGGACGGTGCCGAAGACAACCACCTCCAGCAAGATTCAGCACAGGAGGATGGAGAAGCCAGCCCTCATGAGAGAGCGGCAGATAGAGAGGTCGAGGACGATAATTATATGCCTCCCTCTGAAGACGAGGCAAGCCTCGACGACGACGAATTTGTCATGCCGGAGGATCCCGTCGAACAAGAGCGTTTCAAACGCAGGCTTATGGCCACGGCGAGCAGCCTCAAGAAAAAGCAGCAACAGCTTAGAGCTGATCAATATTTGCTAGCCGACAGATGGACTAAAGTCCTTGCGGCCGAAGAGTATGAACTCGAACGCCCCTCCAAGAGCTACCCAAAGCGCAAGTTGCTACCCCGATTAGAGGAGGAAGCACCTAAACCTACATCACCAGCGCATGATGCGGCCGACCGGCCACCCCGTGGCCGCGACAGAGAGGCCTCTTGGCCCTCCACTCAAGCCGCACCCCGGCGCCGCTCAAAAAATACCAAGGCACGGGAAAATGCGCCAGACATGCGAGATAAATTGGAGGACAAGGCAAGGAAAACAAGATCGATCTATGGATCGCGTGGGCGCCCCACGGCACGAGACAGTAATCGTCACTCCGGATACAGTAAATTCAGCCGGGCCGAACACAATAGACAAAGCTCGTTTGAGCTGCGTCATGATATAGCCCAATACAGAGGCGCCGCACACCCACTATGCTTCACAGATGAAGTAATGGATCATCAAATCCCCGAGGGTTTCAAACCCGTGAACATCGAATCATACGATGGCACAACAGATCCTGCGGTATGGATCGAGGACTATCTCCTTCATATCCACATGGCCCGCGGTGATGACCTACATGCCATCAAATACCTCCCACTCAAGCTTAAAGGACTAGCTCGGCATTGGCTTAATAGCTTGCCAGCAGAATCAATTGGTTGTTGGGAGGACCTGGAAACCACATTCCTCGACAATTTCCAGGGCACTTATGTGCGATCACCAGACGCCGATGACCTTGGCCACATAATTCAGCAGCCATAGGAATCGTCCAGACAATTCTGGACACGGTTCCTAACCAAGAAAAATCAAATCGTCGACTGTTCGTACGCAGAGGCCCAAGCAGCCTTCAAGCATAACATCCGCGATGAGTGGCTTGCACGGCACCTAGGACAGGAAAAGCCGAAATCTATGGCAGCTCCCACGACACTTATGACCCACTTTTGCGCGGGAGAAGACAACTGGCTAGCTCGCAGCAATAACATGACCAAGAGCCCTGGTAATTCGGATACCAAGGACAGCAGTGGCAGGTCGCGTCGCAACAAGCAAAAGTGCCGCATTAACGGCGACAATGGTGAGGATACGGCAGTTAATGCCGGATTCAGAGGCTCTAAATCCGATCAGCGGAAAAAGCCATTCAAAAGAAATACTCCGGGCCCGTCCAGTTTGGACCGAATACTCGACCGCTCATGCCAGATACATGGCACCCCCGAAAAACCAGCCAATCACACCAACATGGATTGTTGGGTGTTCAAGCAGGCAGGCAAGTTAAATGCCAAAAGCAGAGACAAGGGGCTGCATAGCGATGACGAGGAGGAGCCCCGCCCGCCGAACAACAGTGGATAGAAAGGTTTTCCCCCACAAGTGCGGACGGTGAACATGATATACGCAACCCACGTCCGCAAGAGGGAGCGGAAGCGTGCGCTAAGGGACGTATACGCGAGTTGCCCCAAAGTTCAACCCATGGTATTCCTGCCCGATCACTTTTGATCGAAGGGACCACCCCACTAGCATCTGTCATGGCGGATTCACCGCATTGGTTCTAGACCCAATTATTGACGGATTTCACCTCACTATAGTCCTTATGGACGGCGGCAGCAGCCTGAACCTGCTTTACCAGGATACAATGCGGAAAATGGGCATCGATCCCTCGAGGATTAAACCCACTAAAACGACCTTTAAAGGCGTCATACTAGGTGTAGAGGCCAACTGTACAGGCTCAGTTACACTTGGTGGTCTTCGGATCTCCGGATAATTTTCGAAGCAAGGAGTTAATCTTCGACATAGTCCCGTTCCGCGGTGGCTATCACGCACTGCTCGGGCGAACCGCATTTGCCAAGTTCAATGCGGTGCCGCACTACGCATACCTCAAGCTCAAGATGCCAGGCCCTCGAGGAGTCATCACGGTCAATGGAAACACCGAACGCTCTCCCCGAACGGAGGAGCATACGGCGGCTATCGCAGCGGAAGTACAAAGCAGCCTCTCAAGGCAATTCTCCAGTCCGGCCATTAAACGTCTGGACACCGTCAAGCGCGCCCGGAGTAACCTACAACAAGACCGCCTGGCACGTTCCGAGCAAGCGTAGCAATGCGGCCCCAACCCCAACCCTCGTGAACTTGCGAAACCAGTGTTGCGCGTACATAACTACGCTCTGGAAATACCATGGGCACAGGGGGAGGGGCACCATCACGGCACACCCGAAACGTGGCCTAAACCGCACTAGGGGTTGCCGATTTCTTAATTTTCTCTTATTTTCAGGACTCCATTCTTCGGAAGGCTTGTCCGGCAATACAATTGCCGCACAAATGATACAACTAGGGAAGCAGAAAGCTACGCCGCACTATGGAACTCTAAGGTGGTCTCTATAACGAGCAGTATACCTATTTCACATAACATTCCGCGGCTCGCCCCTGGAAAGGACATGTTAAATAGTCCCATCTTTTGCTTATTGCACTATTTGTATCGTTCTACTTTGATCGCAGCTTTTTTAAATAAACAATGCATAGCTTCCGTCTAATTATTGCATTACTCTTTCTTACGAATATATGTTCATTAATGACATGTTGCACCCGTACACTTTGGTATGGCCAATACGCCAGGGGCTTAAGTACCCCACAATATGGTGTGAGAAGTCCGAACACTTTCACAAGTGCGGCACCTCGAACTTATAGCATTATATGCATCGGCTCCGAATCATGTCTTGGGTCAATAGTTGGGTTTGCCCGGCTCCTATGTTTTGGTACCTTACGTTCCATTATATCGGCTAAGGTAGCACTAGGAGAACTACTGCGACTGTGCCCCAGTTGAGCTGGGCTAAGCACCTCAGTAGAGAAAGCTAAAACTGACCGTCATGATGAGGAGAGAGCTGGTTGCTGTTCGAGAGGTTTTCGAGTCCCTAAAGACATATGCCGCTTAGAGCGAGGAGTCAGCTTTGTCCGGCCTAGGCGTGGATAGCGCCCCGAACTCGGTCTTCCAAACACTAGGGGCTTCACCGAAATTTAAAATTATAGAATTCTATGGCTAAGTGAGAGTGTTCAAGCATTATAGTCCGATTGCCTTGTTCATTGTGTTGAGCGCCTCCCTCAAAGGACCCAAGAATGGGAAAAAGAGCGCTCATGTTTATCCCGAACACCCCAGCACTCGTGGCATGGGGGCAGAAGCAGACGACTCTCCATCTCTCAAATTTGATAAACGGTCGCACAGAAGGTAATATTTCAAATTCAAAAGCGTTGCTTAGCGCATATGAACAAGTTTTCAGCGTACAGGATCACAAATGCGAGTTTACTCAAAAATTACATCTTTGGAGCATTCATCCACTATAAGGCGGGCACCCTTCAGGATGCCCTCATAATACGCTTCCGGGATGCGATGCTCCTTGCCCGGCGGCGGCCCGTCCTTCACCAGCTTCTCCGCATCCATCTTGCCCCAGTGCACTTTAGCACGGGCAAGCGCCCTACGGGCACCTTCGATGCAGATGGAGCGCTTGATTACTTCAAGCCGTGGATAGGCATCCACCAGCTGCCTCACCAGCCCGAAGTAGCTCCCAGGCAGAGCCTCTCCAGGCCAAAGCCGAACTATGAGGCCCTTTATGGCCTGTTCGGCCACCTTGTGGAGCTCGACCATTTTCTTCAGCTGGTCGCTCAAAGGCACCAGGTGTCCGGCCTCAGCATACTGAGACTAGAACACCTTTTCCGTAGAGCTCCCCTCCTCGGATCGGTAGTAGGCGGCGGCATCAGACACACTGCAGGGCAAATCTGCGAATGCTCCTGGAGAGCTCCGGACTCAGGTAAGTAACAAGTAATTCACTTTCACATGCTTTCTTTGCATAATGAATGCCTTACCCGCCGCTATCTTCTTCATCGCTTCAATTTCTTGGAGTGCTTTCTGGGCTTCGGCCTTGGCAGACTTCGTGCTTTCGAGGGCTGCCGCAAGCTCGGACGCTTGCGTCTTTGAGTCAAGCTCCAAACTCTCGTGTTTTTTCACGAGAGCCTGGAGCTCTTTCTGCACCTCCTCCACCCGCGCCTCCTGCTTCCCTCTCTCTGTGCGCTCCGCGGCTGCTCTGTTTTCGGCCTCGGACAGCGCTTTCTTAATGGTTGCCACCTCGATCGTGGCCCCTTAATAGCACGTTGATCCTGTCATTTTTTGCAACCACATCTTCTCTATATACTTGCGCAAGGTATTACTTACCTTCCTTCTCCTCGAGTTGCCTCTTGGCATGGCCAAGCTCGTTCTCGGACCGTGCGAGGTTTTGCTTCAGCATATCCACCTCCGCAGTCAGTGCGGCAGAGCCTAGCAGCGAAGCCTGCATACGCATATTGACTTGATTATGTTAGACTCATGCGAATGTTATTAGATCCTCTATTCGGCTTTTCTTTCCGAACGCCGAACAGAGCATCATGGGCTACTGTCTATGCGGTAATATTTTTACATATTCTTTACTTACCTCAAAGCCTGTTAGAAGGCTGGCACAGGCTTCAGTCAGTCCGCTCTTGGCGGACTGAACCTTCTGGATCACCGCACTCATAACAGTGCGGTGCTCCTCGTCGATGGAGGCGCCGTTAAGCACCTCCAGCAAATTGTCCGGTGCCTCCGATTGGACGGAGGTCACCGACTCGGTAGGATTTCTCCTCTTGGAAGGAGGCTGCCTACCGGAGTCCGGAACCGTTGAAGGTTCCGGCGCGGTGTCCAGCTCAAGGCTGGACTTGGAGCCCTTGGGGGTTTTATCCCCTTTGCGCCTGGAGTCCGGGAGGTCGCCTTGCGGCGCCTCCAGGACCACCTCCTCCTGGCTTGGAACCTGTTGGGACAGCACCTCAGCGTCGTCCGTAGGGTGGGGGGAGGTAGCCATCGGAAGCGAATTCACATCCGATGAATCCAGGGAACCGCTCGACGACACGTCGATCCGGTCTTTGGGCAGACTGCATAGTCATATTCGGCGTAAGGAGGATCTGTGCAAGAAAGGAACACTATGAATTGCTCTGGTGTCCGAATACTTATGATCTCGCCAGGGGCTTGGCCCTGTGCGGCCACTCCTCTTCGCCGTCGTCGGCGTTTGTCGGTGTACTAGAGTAGGGGTACCCTAGTACCCCGAACTTGTGCACGGGCAGTCGCAGCATCCCGCGGCAAGGCTTGCCGGGTGACCACCAAGACCCTCCGTGGTTCCCTCAAAGACCATTCAAGAACAAAGTACCCAAACCAAGGCCCCGACAAGAGGAGCTTGCCGGGAAGGCCAACCCAGGCCCCGGCAAGAGGAGCTTGCCGGGAAGATACAAGGCCCCGGCAAGAGGAGCTTGCCGGGAAGGCCACTCAAGGCATACCAAGAAAGCTTGCCGCGACGCGCCCTGCGTCCCGGTGAGCGACAAGCTCCCAAACACGACAAGACGACGACCGCGGCAAGGAGCTTGCCGCGGGAAACCCCCACTTCGTGCCCGCGCTCCAGCACACCTGCTAACGTGTCGCTCTAGGACTCTCCCAAGCACACGTGGCAGGAGGCTGTGCAGCTAGGGGTGCGAGGTGCCAAGCGGAGATGAAGAGAAGGCCATCGTGGCAAATGGTGGCGCTCCTAACAGTCACTTTTTGCACTGTTTAGGCAACTCAGATAGTCATTTAATGCCCTTGTCCCCTGCCGTCAGAGTTAGGTAGGGTGCACTGTATCCACAGTAGCGGTAGCTGCACCTACCGCATCCTTTTCCATTTTTACCCTTTTTGTCTACGTTGCCACCTGTCGGTGACCCCTTCAAAGTATAAAAGGAGGCCCAAGCGCAACGTAGAAAGGGGTCCGGAGGTTCGGCCGGCTCGGCTCATCCGGAAGCACCAGGAACACTCTCACGCTCAGTCTGGCAGCATCCATCGCTCCTGAGCAAGAATTCAATACACACAAACAAGCAGCAGTAGGGTTTTACGCATCCGTGCGGCCCGAAGCTGGGTAAAAACCGCTCGCGTGTACTGCCTCGATCCGCTCTTTGTGCGACCTCCGCCCCCCACCAAACCGAAAGGGGCCCTGTCCCCATAGGTGTTGATGGAATCAGCCTCCCCGACATCTCTGGCGTGCCAGGTAGGGGGCGTCGAGATCGTGCGAACCCGATCCGGCGTGCACGCGAGCTAAATCTTCATTGTCTTCACCGACATGCCACCGAAGAAGAAGGCTTCGGGGGCAACAGCCCCGTCTGCGTCGCTTCCACCACCTCCGGAGCAGGCGGATGGTGGAGTGGACGCCGGCGGAAGAATGGACATCGACGAGGGTGCCCACAGCGCTGCCAAGTCCAAGGACAAGGCCGCGCATACCTCGGCGTCCATACGCCCACCGCGCCCATCTCAGGAAGGGCGGGACCAGCAGCGTCATAGCGTTCGCAGCACCATACGTCCACTGGCCCAAGATCAAGCTGGTGGTTCGCGTGGCGTTCAAGACCAGCATGCACGCCAGCATGCTGGCCCCAGTGAGGTGCGGTCACCTGGACGGGACACTGCTCCTTCTAACTTGGTTAGGAGTCCGAGCATGTCCCGCTCCTCGCACCGTTCACCTCTGCCGCCCACCACGCCGGCGGAAGCCTTGGCGCGGGCCCAGCTACTCCTGGATTACCCTCCGACGGCGGACAAGACCGACGAATGGAGGGCCACTATCCAGAGCCTCATCGGCTTCGACAACGGCGACACTACGTGGCAACCAAGCACCTCGCTGCCAAGGCAGGACAGCCGGACGCGAGCCGATGGCAACAAGACCGGGGGAGGTGCGACTTCCATGCACTCTCCACTACAAAGCCCAAAGTCGCCGACTCGCCGGGTCCACCCCGACAGCGGCTCCACCGCTTCGTCGGACCCACGAGCTCGTCGCGACCAGCGCCAAGTTCTTCATGAACGACAACAAGAAGACGCTCGAACCCGCATCGAGCGCCGAAGAGAAGCGCGATGTCAATCCGACAAGCGCGCTGGGCCCTCTGTTGACATGCATGCGCCAGGGGAACCAGGCGATCTGCCGTACGCGGTAGGTTGTCCTGCGTTCACCCGTGAGCTGCGGCAAGTCCAGTGGCCCAGCACAAAGAATTTCAAACCAGACATACCAAAGAAGTACGACGGCAAGACGCATCCGTCGGAGTTTGTCAGTATCTACACCATCGCGGTGCAGGCTGCCGGGGGACGGGACGACAAGATCCTTGCCAACTACTTCCCGCTGGTACTCAAGCCCAATGTCAGATCCTGGCTCATGCACTTGCCGGACAACTCCATATCCTCCTGGGCTGATCTGTGCCATCAGTTTGTCGGCGCCTTTACAGGCAGCCACAAGCCACATGGCCAAGAAAGCGATCTTCATCTGCTCGCCCAGAAGGAAGGAGAGCCACTGCGCAAGTACATTCAGAGATTCAGCCGTGTACAGCACAACATCCCAGACGTCCACCCCGCCGCGATCATTAGCGCGTTCCATCAGAACATGCGAAACCGAAGGATGAGGGAGGAGATGGCGATGTGTAAGATCAGAGACGTCAGCGAGCTTTACGCCCTGGCCGACAAGTGTGCACGCGCTGAAGAGGGGAGGAGGCTCCCCGGAGAGGATGTAGGAGCAGGAGGATCTGACAATGAGGATGCCGCCCCGGCAAAGAAAGGCCGGCGGCGGAACAACAGAAGGAGGAAGGGCAAGGAAGTGCTAGCTGTCGAGCAGTCCGGCAACGGAGGTGGCGCCAAGGAAGCTAAAGTTGGTGGCTCCGACAAGGAGGCCCAGCCTGTGGCGGCCGCCGACAAGCAGGTCAGCTCCGGCAAGCAGTATTGTAAGATTCACCGCACCAAGGGCCACGATCTCCAGAATTGCAAGAAAGTCGAACAGCTGTTGAGCTACAGAAAGCTGAGTACGAGCGGCGCGACACGGAGAAGGCCCAGGAAGGAACTGGTGGATCCGGCAAGAAACGCCCCAGCCGGGGTGGACGCCGCGGCAAGGCCAAGCAGCGGCAAGGAGATAGACCTCCCCGCGGCCGTGACAAGGATGAAGATGACGACGATGATGAAGACATGGATGATGACGAGGCCGACGAGCAGGAATTTCAGAAAGCCACAGAGGTCCTGTGCGTTGACGGTGGTGCTTCTCTGCATACTTCGCACCGCCAACTCAAGCGGTGGATGCGGGAAGTGAATGCAGCAGAGCCATCCTTAGAGTCACGCAAGCCTCTGAAATGGTCCAGCACGCCTATCATCTTCGACATTGAGGATCACCCTGATCGCGTAACTGCGGTCGGGTGCTTGTCGATGTTGGTTTCACCAACTATCCACAACCTCAAGGTCACGAAGATGCTAGTTGACGGCGGGGCCGGCTTGAATCTGATCTCCTCCGCGGTCCTTCAGAAACTCCAGATCCCTGACAGCGAGCTCGAGGAGACTGGCACATTCCAAGGAATCAGCCCGGGAAGAAGCAAGCCGAAGGGAAAGATCACGCTGCCGGTCACATTTGGCAGCGAGATGAACTTCAGAACTGAGAGGGTCACATTTGACGTTGCCGATTTTCCATTACCCTACAATGGGATCCTTGGCCGTCCAGCGCTCGCCAAGTTTATGGCAGCCTCTCACTATGCATACAACATGCTCAAGATGCCAGGTCCGATAAGTGTCATCTCTGCCCCGGCGACAAGAAGGATGCCCTTATCTACACCGACAAAATCTACCGGGAAGCAGCAGCCGCAGCTGATCACTACATACTTGCCACTGAAGCTCCCGGGGGGAAGAAGAAGACAAAGTCCGGCAAGAGCTCTGATGCCCACTCCGGCAAGCGCACCTCTTTGGAGTGCTGCGCTACCGTCGAGGACGCACCATTGAGATCCACCGGCAAGTGCAAGAAGACGATGGCAGCTCCACCCGAGACCAAGAAGGTGCCCGCCAAGAAGGACGGCACTGGTGGTACCTTCACCATCAGTGCCACGCTTGACCCCAAATAGGAAAGCGTGCTCGTTGCTTTCCTGCGGGCGAATGTCGACGTGTTTGCATGGCAACCGTCTGATATCCCCGGTGTTCCCAGGAAAGTAATCGAGCACCACCTTGCCGTCTGTCCTCATGCGCGGCCCGTCAAGCAGAGAGTCAGGAAGCAAGCGGTGGAGCGCCAAGAGTTCATTGCAGAAGAGATCAGGAAATTGGAAGCAGCAGGCCTTGTCAGAGGAGTGCTCCATCCCACGTGGTTGGCCAATCCTGTAGTCGTGCGCAAGGCGAACGGGAAATGGAGGCTTTGTATAGACTTCACTGATGTCAATAAAGCTTGTCCCAAAGATCCATTTCCCTTGCCGCGCATTGACCAGATTGTTGACTCCACAGCTGGATGTGACTTGCTTTCATTTCTTGATGCATACTCAGGATATCATCAAATCTTCATGGCAGAAGAAGATGAGGAAAAAACCGCATTTATCACCCCTTGCAGCACATACTGTTTTATACGAATGCCCTTTGGGTTGAAGAATGCTGGTTCAACATTTGCAAGGGTAGTCCATTCGCTTTTGAGACACAGATACACAGAAATGTGGAAGCCTACATGGATGATATAGTGGTCAAGAGCAAGGACAAGGCTACCCTGATCCAAGATTTAGAAGAAACTTTTGCAAATCTGCGCAAGATCAACCTCAAGCTCAACCCCGAGAAGAGCGTGTTTGGAGTCCCTTCCGGCAAGCTTCTCGGGTTCTTTGTGTCTCAGTGGGGAATTGAAGCCAACCCCGACAAGATCAAGGCCATCGAGCAGATTGAAGCACCGAAGCGCGTCAAGGATGTGCGAAGGCTTGCCGGTTGCGTGGCTGCTCTCAGCAGGTTTATCTCTAAGTCTGCTGAGCGCGCCCTGCCGTTTTTCAAAATATTGAAAAAGGCAGGTCCAATGAAATGGACTCCGGAAGCGGAGGCCGCGCTGCAGGACTTGAAGAGGTACCTGTCCTCCACTCCAATACTTGTCGCACCTAAGCCACAAGAGAAGTTGTTGCTGTACCTAGCGGCAACCAATCAAGTGGTTAGTGCTGCGTTAGTAGCGGAGAGGGAGGCGGATAATGAGCCAGCGACCGCGACAAGTTAATCCAACGACAAGCAGGGGGCTTCTCCGACAAGCTCTGGTCCCGACAAAGTTGAATCTGCGCAGACGTGCAAGGAGGTGCAGAAGAAGATGGTGCAGCGCCCAGTTTACTTTGTCAGCTCACTTCTCCAGGGAGCTAGGTCGAGGTACTCTAGTGTGCAAAAATTGCTTTTCGGCCTTCTCATGGCCTCGAGAAAGCTGCGCCATTACTTCCAGGCACATGAGATAACAGTTGTCACTCGCTTTCCGCTGAAGAGGATACTGCAGAATCCAAAAGCAACAGGCAGGATTGTCGAGTGGGCATTGGAACTGTCAAGCTTTGGCCTCAAGTTTGAGAGCACTGCAACGATCCAAAGCAGGGCATTGGCAGAGTTCATAGCAGAGTGGACGCCAACTCCAGATGAAGAAATTCCAGAGACAAGCATCCCCGTCAAGGAGACAAGCAAAGAGTGGCTGATGTACTTTGATGGTGCCTTCTCGCTGCAAGGCGCCGGTGCTGGCGTGCTGCTTATCGCACCCACCGGAGAGCACCTCAAGTACGTAGTCCAGATGCACTTTCCCAAGGAGCAAGCAACGAACAATACTGCAGAGTATGAGGGTTTGCTTGCCGGCCTCAGAATCGCAGCCGACCTTGGGATCAAGAAACTCATTGTAAGGGGTGACTCGCAGCTTGTCGTCCGCCAAGTGAACAAGAACTACCAGAGTCCATTGATGGAAGCTTATGTTGATGAAGTGAGAAAGCTGGAAGAACACTTTGACGGCCTGCAAATGGAACATGTTCCACGAGCTCAGAACGACATTGCTGATGGCCTGTCAAAGTGCGCTGCACTAAAGTTACCTGTGGAACCAGGGATCTTTGTGCTCAAGCTGACTCAACCATCCGTGACACCATCAACTGGACAGAATAAGAAGAGGAAGTTGTTTTCTGGTGACTACTTTCCGGCAGAGCTTCCCGAAGCTGCCGCCAAGAAGGTCCCCAAGATCGATGCCAAGAGTGCTGAGGAGCAGTCTGCTCCGGCGAACCTCTTGGTTTGTTCCGTTGAAGCAAATGCTCCCGACAAGTTTTGCTCCGGCAAGCTTGCCGGGGAATATCACGCTCCGGCCGAACCGCAGGTTCTTGCCATAGAAGCGGATGTTCCCACAGCAACAGATACGCCTTTAGTCCTTGTTGTCGAGCCACAAGCTCCAGCATGGGCGCAGCAGATTGTCCATTTCCTTCAGACAGGAGAGCTTCCCGAAGAGCAAGAAGAAGCGGAAAGAGTAGCCCGGCAGTCAAGTATGTACAAGTTTGTCGACAACACACTGTACAAAATAAGACTCAACTGTGTGAAATTGAAGTGCATTCGCCGGGAAGATGGACAACAGCTGTTGGCAGAGATACATGGAGGCATATGTGGTCACCACATTGGCGCAAGAGCACTTGCCGACAAAGCATTCCGGCAAGGTTTCTTCTGGCCGACAGCCCTCCAGGATGCAACTGCACAAGTAACCAAGTGTGAAGCGTGCCAGTTCCATTCCAAGCAGATACACCAACCAGCTCAAGCTCTCCAGACGATCCCTTTATCCTGGCCATTTTCGGTCTGGGGGCTCGACATCCTCGGCCCCTTCCCCCGAGCTGTCGGGGGCTTTGAGTTCTTGTACGTTGCAATCGACAAGTTCACAAAGTGGCCGGAAGTGGAACCAGTGAGGAAGGTGACAGCACAGTCAGCAGGCAAGTTCTTCAGGTCGATTGTTTGCCGTTTCGGGGTTCCTAACAGGATCATCACCGACAACGGCACGCAATTTACGAGCCGCACCTTCATGCAGTATGTCCAAGATCTTGGCGCCAAGGTCTGCTTCGCTTCTGTTGCTCACCCGAGAAGCAACGGTCAAGCGGAGAGGGCAAATGCTGAAGTGCTGCGAGGCCTCAAGACCAGAACTTTCGACAGGCTGCACAAGTGCGGAAGAAACTGGATCGAGGAGCTGCCGGTGGTTCTTTGGTCGATCAGGACGACGCCAAATCGAGCCACTGGCCAGACACCCTTTGCTCTAGTCTATGGAGCAGAGGCAGTTCTCCCCATGGAACTTGTTTACGGGTCACCTCGAGTGCTCGCTTATGATGAGCTCGAGCAAGAGCAGCTGCGACAAGATGACGTGCTGCTCCTTGAGGAAGACCGTCTCCAGGCTGCTGTGCGAGCCGCTCGCTACCAGCAAGCTTTGCGTCACTACCATAGCCGCAAAGTTAAAGCCAGGAGCTTCGAGGAAGGCGACCTTGTTCTTCAGCGCGTTCAGTCCGCCAAGAATTCCAACAAGTTGACGCCGAAGTGGGAAGGCCCTTATCGGGTGAAACGAGTCACTAGGCCCGGCGCTGTCCGCCTTGAGACCGAAGATGGCACTCCGGTGAGCAACTCCTGGAACATTGAACATCTTCGTAAGTTTTACCCGTAAGGCGCGGTTGCCGGAAGCTTTTCGGGCAACCACCTTTTGTACAAGTCTTGCCGCTGTTGCATGTAATCCTTTGTACAAAGCCGGGCGTAGACCCCGTGCACCAGTAAAGCTCATGTGCCCCGCACATCTTGTCAGTTTTTTTTGCTATAATCCTTTTTCGCATATGTTATCTGACACTTTGTAAAGCACTAGACCCCGGTAAGCAATAGCGAGCCCAAGGCTCCATATAATTACTTTATTTCTCTGCTTCTTTCTCAAAAGAAGGAAGGTTCCCTCGCCCACAAGGTTTACCGGGGGGGAGGAGAAGATAATGGTGTGGACCAGGCTAAGTTGCTAAAACTTGAGCAATCAATTTTTTAAGTTTTTGAGTTATTTTCCTTGAACGACCGTGCTTTGTATGGAAAACCTGTGCGCGGAGGAACCAACTCATAGCTAGTTGCGCCTTTACTTTGTTTCGAGTCCGCTCAACAACTTAAGTGAGCTGCTAGCGCCCTTACTTTGCTTCGAGTCCGCTCAGCAACTTAAGTGAGCCGCTAGCGCCCTTACTTTGTTTCGAGTCCGCTCAACAACTTAAGTGAGCTGCAACTAGTTGCGACAAGGTTGCTTGTCGGTAGCGACCCCGCCAGAAGGCTGCTGAAGTTCCGCACTCAGCGCTCGCGGCAAGGGTACCTGCGCCGGCAAGTTTCCCTAGAAAGTGTAGGGCAGAACCATACAAAGCCAAGAGTCGAGTAAAGGAAGTAACACAACAATTTTTTGCATAAGATAGAGTTATATTACAAAAATAACTTGTCGCGCCTCTAATAAAGTGTTCTTATGACATGACTGGCAACGACAAGAGAAGAAGAAAACGGACGGCACGTGGGACCCGGCAAGCCAGAATCGCTGGGGGCTGCGAGTGCCAAGAATCGTCCACGGCAAACTAGAGTTGCCGGGGGCTGCAATATCAGATAAGTCTTTCATCCCTCATCATGCATCCTCTTATGGACTGGGGAATGCGAAACCGCGTTTCTTCCCGGAAATTGCCGTGCTCCCTCAACTCTAGGCCCTGGGGCTCGTTCCCGGGGCCAAGTTTGGTCGTAGTCGCGGCAGCAAAGGGATGAAACGAGGAGACCGCACCCACCTCGTTCCCGCCTCCGTCAAAGGCGTGAGAAAGGTCGTGCGACGTGGGAAGGCGGCAGGGCTTGTTGCCGGGAGATGAAATGTCTGTCCGAAGGACACCAAGGATTTGCTCCTTGGCGTGGGTTCAACTCACGAGACAAATAACCCGGCAAGCATCCCCTTTTCATTAAAAAACATCCCACTCAGGTACAGTCCATAGAGGATGAAAAACATGAAAGAGAGGATTACAAGTTCTAGATACAGCTAAGGCCCGAGGGCTTACAAATTAAAAAGATAAGATGCCCGTAATCCCTTTCCTGTCCCTCTCTTCAGGAGGCAGGTCAAGGAGGCGAAAAGGGCAAAAGGAGCGCCTAGGCGAGCTACGGGTGCCAGAAGATGCCAAGAGAACATCCCGGGGGCCGTCCGAAGGCTGGACGGCGATGGCGGCGCCGGAAGCGGGGCTTGAAGACGGGGCGGCAGGACGTCAGCACGCTGTCGAGGGCACCACGCCCTCGTACTCTGACCTGACAGCCTTGTCGCCAGCCCTCTTCCCCTTCCGCAGCCTCCCTACGCAAGCCGCCCAAGGAGACGACCCCGGGGAGTTCAAGGAGCCGGCGACACGGATGATGGGGCCGCCGGTGCCGCGCGAAGTGGCGCCCGACGCCTAGTCGAACCCGCCACCCCGCCGCCCGCTACCCTCATCGTCGCGGTCGCTCTCCTCCTCGTCACTCTCGCTCGAGGAGGAGCCTTCGCTGTCGGAGGAGCTGTCCACGCAGCACTTCGCCCGAGTGCCGAAGCACCCGAAGACCTTGACGGAGAGGAGAACGCCCTCCATCAACTTAAAATGGAGGGTAAACCCCTCCATCAAGCTATGGATGCGGGCGAACGTCTTCCACCCTCGATCAAGATACATCACATTAGGGGTTGGGAATACAACGCGGACTCGCGTGCCGCTGATCCCACAGCCCCTCATGTGCAGTCTCAGTGTCTCGGGCGGGTCCAACTCCATCGCGCGCGCAAACGGAGCTGGAAGCCGGGGGCGACGACGAGGCGCCCGGCGCAGCCTGACGAAGAACTCGCAAGGGTTGTCCCCTATATGGACCGCCGTGGGGGGAGGAGCCGCCGGCGGAGGTGAAGTTGACGCGCCGCCCCGTCCGCCTCTTCCCCGAGCGCCTCGACCTCGTCCTCGACCTCGTCCGCGACCTCGCCCCCTCCCTCTTCTCCTCATGGTTGGCTCTGCCGCCACGGGTGCGGAAGATGGAGAGATGCGCTGTCTGGCGACGACCCTCGCCGCCACCGATGAAGGGCCTGGTTTCCCTTTCTCCATGGCGAATGAGAAAAAGGGGAGCAGAAGCTGAAGAAAGGACGAGATGAGAGAGTGCGGGTTTCTGCGCTCCCCTCCCGCTCTTTATAAAGGAGCGAGGTGGGGGCTCGGCCGCCCCGCTCAGCGAATCAAGGCACGGGAAGAGCAGGGAGTCGAGGCCAACCCGCTGCCTCTGCTCGCGACGGCCCAGTTTCCCACTCCCACCGTCCGCGACCCCAAGCGCATGGGAGCCGCGTGGCGAAGATGCAGAACCAAGGCGACGGGTGAGGCGGCCTCGCTCCGCCCCGTGATCACGGGGAGTGGGCGTCCCGAAAACCGCGCACCGGCCCCGTCCAGTAAATGCACCACGCCCCCACGCCTACCTCCGTTTAGGGAGGAGGGCGTGAACCGTCCCCATCACCGTGGCCTGACGCATGCTCGAGGGGCTTAGCCCTGTGCACGCCGCCCGCGTCACCCACGACGCCGCGTTTGACGCGTGCCGTTCTGGGCATGCGCGGTGGGAGCGGAGAGATATGCGGCGTGACCTAGGCCAAGCGTGCCCGTGCACTGTTTTGGGCCTGGCCCAACAGCGCTCGGCACCGTGTATGGCCCAGGCCCGGGGGCTCCTGTCGGTGTACTAGAGTAGGGGTACCCTAGTACCCCGAACTTGTGCACGGGCAGTCGCAGCATCCCGCGGCAAGGCTTGCCGGGTGACCGCCAAGACCCTCCGTGGTTCCCTCAAAGACCATTCAAGAACAAAGTACCCAAACCAAGGCCCCGACAAGAGGAGCTTGCCGGGAAGGCCAACCCAGGCCCCGGCAAGAGGAGCTTGCCGGGAAGATACAAGGCCCCGGCAAGAGGAGCTTGCCGGGAAGGCCACTCAAGGCATACCAAGAAAGCTTGCCGCGACGCGCCCTGCGTCCCGGCAAGGCCCGGTGAGCGACAAGCTCCCAAACACGACAAGACGACGACCGCGGCAAGGAGCTTGCCGCGGGAAACCCCCACTTCGTGCCCGCGCTCCAGCACACCTGCTAACGTGTCGCTCTAGGACTCTCCCAAGCACACGTGGCAGGAGGCTGTGCAGCTAGGGGTGCGAGGTGGCAAGCGAAGATGAAGAGAAGGCCATCGTGGCAAACGGTGGCGCTCCTAACAGTCACTTTTTGCACTGTTTAGGCAACTCAGACAGGCATTTAATGCCCTTGTCCCCTACCGTCAGAGTTAGGTAGGGTGCACTGTATCCACAGTAGCGGTAGCTGCACCTACCGCATCCTTTTCCATTTTTACCCTTCTTGTCTACGTTGCCACCTGTCGGTGACCCCTTGAAAGTATAAAAGGAGGCCCAAGCGCAACGTAGAAAGGGGTCCGGAGGTTCGGCTGGCTCGGCTCATCCGGAAGCACCAGGAACACTCTCACGCTCAGTCTGGCAGCGTCCATCGCTCCTGAGCAAGAATTCAATACACACAAACAAGCAGCAGTAGGGTTTTACACATCCGTGCGGCCCAAAGCTGGGTAAAAACCGCTCGCGTGTACTGCCTCGATCCGCTCTTTGTGCGACCTCCTCCCCCCATCGAACCGAAAGGGGCCCTGTCCCCATAGGTGTTGGTGGAATCAGCCTCCCCGACAGCGTTGGTGGAGTAGTCCGGAGGAAGGGTCTTCCCCTTCTTGGACCCTTCGGCCTCCCTAGTTGGGGCGGCCTTCCTTTTCTTCCCTCCTCCCGCTGGAGGGGGAGAGGTCTCTTCTTCCTCCTCCTCGTCTTCATGGGAGGAGTGCGTCTTGGAGTCGTCGGATGATGAATCCGACACCTCCTGGCATCGGGCACTCTTTCGAGTCCCCGTGGCCTTCTTCTTGGCCTTCTTCTCCGGCACCACATAGGGTGCCGGAACCAGCAGCTTCGCCAAGCGAATGTCCGCTGGGCCTTCGGGCAAAGGAGCCGGACAGTTGATCTGTCCGGACGTCTCCTGCCAATCCTATCAAAGGTAAGGGAGCTTAGATCCCGCATGGAGTCAAACTATGAAAAACTAATACCCTGTAAAAGGTAAAAACAGCTTACCGCACGAGCGTGACGCTGCGTGCTGAATCCGCGATCCTCGGTAGCTGATGCGGGGGCCTCGGCGCCCTTGAAAAGCACCTTCCAGGCATCTTCGTACATCATGTCGAAGAGCCTGCTCAAAGTTCGGTGCCGCGCCGGGTCGAACTCCCACAGGTTGAAAGCCCGTTGTTGACACGGGATGATCCGGCGGATGAGCATAACCTGGACTACGTTGACAAGTTTGAGCTTCTTGTCCACTAGGGTTTGGACGCATGTTTGGAGTCCGGTCAGCTCTCCTTTTTTACCCCACGACAGGCCTGTCTCTTTCCAGGAGGTGAGCCGCGTAGGGGTCCGGATCGGAACTTGGGGGCTGCGACCCATTCAGGGTCACGCGGCTCGGTGATGTAAAACCACCCTGATTGCCACCCCTTTAGGGACTCCACAAAGGAGCCCTCGAGCCATAGGATGTTGGGCATCTTGCCCACCATGGCGCCTCCGCACTCCGCCTGGGTGCCGCGCACCACCTTCGGCTTGACATTGAAAGTCTTGAGCCATAGGCCGAAATGGGGGCGGATGTAGAAGAAAGCCTCGCACACGATGATAAACGCCGAGATGTTGAGGACAAAGTTTGGGGCCAGATCGTGAAAATCCAGGCCATAGTAGAACATGAGCCCTCGGACAAATGGGTGGAGAGGGAAGCCCAGTCCGCGGAGGAAATGGGGGAGGAACACCACCCTCTCATGGGGCCTAGGGGTGGGGATGAGCTGCCCCTCTTTGGGAAGCCGGTATGCAATGTCGTTAGACAAGTATCCGACCTTCCTCAGTTTTTTGATGTGTCCCTCCGTGATGGAGGAGACCATCCACTTGCCTCCCGCTCCGGACATGGCTGGAGAAGGTTGAGGTGGGGTGTGTGGACTTGGGCGTTGGAGCTCGAGTGCGCGGAAATGGATAGGCAAAGGAGGAAGAAGGCGTGGATGAAAAGGTGGATCCTTATCCCCTTATATGGGCGGACGTGACTATGCGTCCCCCACTAGCCTGGTAAAACTCGCTTATCTCCCCAGTGCCGTAATCAATGGCGCGGTTGGGTTTCCCACGCCGTATTGATGAGAATCCTGGAATAAGGGGACACGATCTCTGCTTTGACAAGACGTGCCAAGGAAACCGCCTCGCTAAACGTGCTGAGGTGGGACAGTAAAACGATTCGAATAAAGACTTGGCCGTGGTGTGATGTCACGCTACGGAATACATTAGCAGATTAGATTTGTGTAAATATTATTCTCTCTATGGCAATATGTGGAAACATATTTTGCAGAGCCGGACACTACCTTTGTGTTCAAAATCTTCTATGAAGTACTTGGAGGAGGAACCTGCCTTGCAATGCCGAAGACAATCTGCGCGCCGGACTCGTCGTCATTGAAGCCTGGTTCAGGGGCCATTGAGGGAGTCCTGGATTAGGGGGTGTCCGGATAGCCGGACTATTCCTTCGGCCGGACTCCTGGACTATGAAGATACAAGATTGAAGACTTCGTCTCGTGTCCGGAAGGGACTTTCCTTGGCGTGGAAGGCAAGCTTGGCGATACGGATATGTAGATCTCCTACCATTGTAACCGACCCTGTGTAACCCTAGGCCTCTCCGGTGTCTATATAAACCGGAGGGTTTTAGTCCATAGGACGAACAACAATCATACAATAGGCTCGCTTCTAGGGTTTAGCCTCTCTGATCTCGTGGTAGATCTACTCTTGTACTACCCATATCATCAATATTAATAAAGCAGGACGTAGGGTTTTACCTCCATCAAGAGGGCCTGAACCTGGGTAAAACATCATGTCCCCTGCCTCCTGTTACCATCCGCCTTAGACGCACAGTTCGGGACCCCCTACCCGAGATCCGCCGGTTTTGACACCGATAGTTAGGTTTACCTTAATATTTTTGTTGTAGTTGCGGATGCTTGCAATAGAGGTTAATCATAAGTGGGATGCTTGTCCAAGTAAGGATAGTACCCAAGCACCGGTCCACCCACATACCAAATTATCAAAGTACCAAACGCGAATCATATGAACGTGATGAAAATTAGCTTGACGATATTCCCATGTGTCCTCCGAAGCGCTTTTCTCTATATAAGAATTTCTCCATGCTTGTCCTTTGCTACAAAAGGGGTTGGGCCAACTTGCTGCACTTTATTTACTTTTGTTACTTGTTGCTCGTTAGCAATTATCTTATCACAAAACTATCTGTTACCTATAATTTCAGTGCTTGCAGAGAATACCATGCTGAAAACTGCTTATCAATTCCTTCTGCTCCACGTTGGGTTCGACACTCTTACTTATCGAAAGGACTACAATAGATCCCCTATACTTGTGGGTCATCAATCCACAGGCTGAATTTGTCCCACAAGTGGAACAGGCTAGTAACGGACCGTAAATAATCGAATTCTGGAAATGAGCCCAAGAATAAATGGGCCCTTAGAAGGCCGAAAGTTAACACGGGCTCGAAACGGCTGACGGAATAATGTGTCGTTAATGGGTATAAAGCAATACACTATTCATTATGGGCCAGTTTCATATCGAGCCTTTAATGGGCCTAGAGTTACAAAGGGCCTCCTATGGGCCGAAAGACGTCATGGGCCATACATGGGCTAGAAGTTACAACGGGTTGGAGTCATATTGGAAGGCCTAGATGACGCTACTTTGCCAAATTCCGGTAGGTCATGAGTTAGCAGACTGTAAATGGGCTATATTTGAACAGGCCGTTAACAGACTTTTCGTGGGCTGGCCCGCTACCTTTTGACCAAGTCAAATGGGCCGGCCTTTTCACTGGAATGGGCTTCTATTGGGCCGTGCAACGTGTCAACGAATCATAGGCGCGTTCGGTCCAATGAGTGGATGACATCTGTCCAACGGTGAGCCAACACATGGTTCCTCTGGCCATTGAGAATTTTACACGTGGAAAATCCCCATAGGTGTGGGCTGTTAACGGGTTATCGGATCCAAACCGGAACCCGATAGCTTAACGGCGACCCGTTGCGGTGGATGCCACATGTCGGTCACCCTTGACGAAAGCACTTCAGTGACGCACGATTTATCGTCATGGAAATGGACACTTCCGTGATGATAATTTTGGTAATGTCATGGAACACTTCTACGATAGCACATGTATGACTATCTTGATTCTGTCATAAAATCGTCATGGATGTACATGCATGACAGAAGACGTGACCAACTGTGACAAACACGTATCATCACGGAAGTGTATTTTTTTTGTAGTGTAGACTTGCAACGCCACCACATGTTATCAATTCTGATATGTCGCAAGTTATTGATGATTATACTTCTGCTATGAATGTTACTCATGATGATGTTAGTACCTTGCTTGATGATAATGTGCCACTAGGTGAATTTCTTGATGAACAACTCACTAGAACTAAAGCTTTTGAAATTGTTGAAAGTGATGAAGAACGTGAAACTGAAAATCTTGAAACACCTATTATAACTAGTCCTCCTAGATATGAGTTGTCTAAGATACTGGAAGGATATGTTATGGACGAGGAGACAACTAGAGACATTCTTGCTTGTAAGGATAGAGATGATCTGAAGAAATTATTATGCAAGTATAAAGAAAAAACTTTGAATGCTAAAATGAAATGTGATCCTAAGGTTGCTACTTCACCTATCTTTGTTCATGATAAGGATTATGAATTCTCTGTCAACCCAGAGTTAGTTACTTTGGTTGAATCTGATCCTTTCCATTGTTATGAAACTGAAACTGTTGTGGCACATCTTACTAAGCTGAATGACATAGCCACCCTTTTTCTCATGATGAGAAGATTTGTTATTATTATATTATCAAATTATTTTTGTTCTCATTAAAGGGTGATGCTAAGACTTGGTATAATACTCTTCCTCCTGGTTGTGTGCGTAGTCCCAAGGATATCATTTATTACTTCTCTGAAAAATATTTTCCCGCTCATAAGAAATAAGCTACCTTAAAGGAAATATTTAACTTTGTGCAAATTGAAGAAGAGAGTCTCCCACAAGATTGGGGGAGGCTTCTCCAATTTCTTAATGCTTTGCCTGATCATCCTCTTAAGAAAAATAAATACTTTATATCTTCTATAATGGACTTACCGATACTTCTAGGGATTTCCTAGATAGTTATGATGGTTGTGTTTTTAGGGAAGGAACTATTGGACAGGCTGAAAAATTATTGAAAAACATATTGAAAAATTATGATGATTTGACTCTTCCCGAACCACCGCTTAAACCTACTCCGAAGAAGAGGGGTAACTTATACGTCAGTCTTGAAGATATGCAAGAGGCAAAGAAATCTATGAAGGAAAAAGGTATTAAAGCTGAAGATGCCAAAATTTTACCTCCTATTAAAGAAATACATGGGCTTGATACACCACCACCACCTAAGGTGGCAGAGGTAAATTATTTAATGAAGTTCAACGAGAATGACAATCCTTATAATATGCATCCTAGCCAATGCCTTTATGAGTTTGAAAATTACATTGGAAAGCAAGATCACTTCAATGCAAATGTTATGAAATAATTGAAATACAATTCTAATATGACTGCTCGCTTGAGTGACTTGTTATTTAGAATCTCAAATGATGTTAGAGGTGTGGGAAAACATGCTTCTATGGTTCAAACTCAATTATAACATGTTGCTAAATCTCAAAGAGAATTTCTTGATGAAATGAATAATAATATCAATGATCATGTTGTTAGAGTAATGACTAGAGGAGGTAGAATGACTCAGGAACCACTTTATCCTGAGAGACACCCAAAAAGAATTGAACAAGACTCTCAAAGAGTTAACACTGATGCGCCTAGTCCTTCTAAAAAGAAAAGGAAGAAGAAAAACGATATGACTTTGCATGCCCCTAGTGAACCTAAAGTAGAAAAACCTCCTAATAATGATAAGGAAGTTTGTATCTCTGATGTTGAGACTCAATCTGGTAGTGAACACTCACCTTATGATAATGAAAAAGATAATGATGAGGTTCATGAAGACACTCAAACAAATAATAAAGACCCGGACAATGATGTTGAGATAGAGCCAGCAGTTGATATTGATAACCCACAACCAAAAAATAAAAGATATGATAAAAGGGACTTTGTTGCTAGAAAACATGGCAAGGAAAGAGAACCATGGGTTCAAAAACCTATGCCCTTTCCACCCAAGTCAACTAAAAAGAAAGATGATGAAGAATTCGAACGCTTTGCTGAAATGATTAGGCCAGTCCTTTTGCGTACAAGCTTGACTGATATCTTGAAAATGCCTCCTTCTGCAAAGTACATGAAAGACATCATCGCAAACAAAAGAAAAATACCGGAAGCTGAAATCTCCACAGGCTTGCTAATTATACTTTTAAAGATGGAGTACCAAAAAAACTTGGAGATTCAGGAATCCCCACTATACCTTGCTCCATCAAAACAAACTATGTCAAAACTGCTTTATGTGATTTAGGAGCTGGTGTTAGTGTTATGCCCTTCTCTTTATATAAAAGACTTGATTTGAATAAACTCACACCTACTGAAATATCTTTGCAAATGGCTGATAAATCAACTGCCATACCTATCGGTATTTGTGAGGATGCGCCTGTTGTTGCTAATGTTACTATCTTGACTGACTTTGTTATACTGGATTATCCTTGGTAGACCCTTTTTGAATACTGCAGGGGCTATTATTGATTACAATAAAACCAAGGTCACTTTTCATATCAATGGTAATGAGCATACAGTGCACTTTCCAAAGAAACAATTCCAAGTGAATGGTATTAATGTTATTGAAACATCTCCGACAATCACTATTGGAAGTTTTCAACTACCCCTATCTACTTTTAAAAAGAAATATGAAATGCTTATTGTTCAGGAAATTCATATCCCCGTTGACGTGAATTAGTGATTTACGAAAGTTCTTCAGAATATTTAAGAATTTTTGGTGCGAATAACATCAGAGGGAGGTGCACTAGCTGGGCCCAACCCACCTGGGCGCGCTAGGACCCCAGGCACACCCTGGTGGGTTGTGGTCCCCACATGGGCCCCCTCACTTATCTCTTCATACCATGTCACCACCTACCTCCAGAAAAAAATCACCATTGCTCTCTCTCTCTCTCTCTCTCTCTCTCTCTCTCTCTCTCTCTCGTGTTCTTGCTCTCAACCCCGCGGATTTCGATCTCTTTGCTCGAATCTCCGTTTTCGAAACTGTTTCGGGGGATTGTTGCTTGGTATGTGACTCCTCCATTGGTCCAATTAGTTTTTTCTTTAGTGGTTTATATTTTGAATAATTAGCTACTCTTGGTGCTACTGTAGATGAGCTTTCATGTTGAATTTTTAGAGTTCTAAATAGTTTGAATGCTTGATATAGCCTCTATGCATCCCTATGAGTAGTTGCTTTCAATCCTGTGAAGTTTTGTTGAGAAAAAATTTGAGGACTAAAATCTTTATGGACCAAAAGAAGCCCACGGAGTACCGGAGATGCACCAGAGGAGACCCGAGGCCACCACAAGGGTGGGGGCCCCCCCTAGGGCACACCCCGACCTTGTGGGCCCCTCGTGGACTCCCCTGACTTGTTCTCGGCGCCAACACCTCTTATATATCCCTAAACCTCCAGAACAAAACCTAGATTGGGCGTTCTACCGCCGCAAGCCTCTGTAGCCACGAAAAACCAATTGGGAGCCTATTCCAGCACCTTGCCAAAGGGGAAACCATCACCGGTGGCCATCTTCATCACCCCGGCGCTCTCCATGATGAGGAGGGAGTAGTTCACCCTCGGGGTTGAGGGTATGTACAAGTAGCTATGTGTTTGATCTCTCTTGTGTTCTTGATTTGGCACGATCATGATGTACCGCGAGCTTTGCTATTATAGTTGGATCTTATGATGTTTCTCCCCCTCTACCTTCTTGTAATGGATTGAGTTTTCCCTTTGAAGTTATCTTATCAGATTGAGTCTTCAAGGATTTGAGAACACTTGATTTATGTCTAGCATGTGCTTATTGATAACCCACAAGTATAGGGGATCGTTTTTAGCCTTCTTTGATAAATAAGAGTGTCGAACCCAACGAGGAGCTACAGGCAGAACAAATATTCCCTCAAGTTCTATCGACCACCGATACAACTCTACGCACACTTGGCGTTTGCTTTACCGAAACAAGTATGAAAATATTTTGCAAGAATAAAACTACGAGTACTTTGCGAGAATAAAACTACGAATAAATTGCAAGGCAATAAAAGTTGATAGCCTTTGTCAACAAGAAAGTCATTTGTCCCTAGGAAATCAATAACAAGTACCGGTGATCATTCTTGCAATTTTACATGAGGGAGAGGCATGAGCTAACATACTTTCTCTACTTGGATCATATGCACTTATGATTGGACCCCTAGCAACCATCCGCAACTACTAAAGATCATTAAGGTCGTGAAACCCAACCATACCATTAAGTATCAAGTCCTCTTCACTCCCATATGCCATAACCCACTTATCCGTTTTTAGGCTGCTGTCACCCCCGCAACACCGACAATAAGCAAACCATGGACATATAGCAACACCCTACAATGGGGGCCCCTCATGTTTGCGCGAGGTGGAGGGTACCTTAGGGCAGCATCATAAATAAAATACACAATCATACCTACCAAGATCATGATTAACCCATCGGACAAAACAGATCTACTCAAACATCATAGGATAACCATAGATCATTGGGAAATAATATATGGAGTTGAGCACCATGTTTAAGTAGAGATTACAGTGGGGGGAAGAGGTGTTACCCCGCTGCATAGAGGGGGAGAAAGATGGTGTTAACGGTAGCAAGGTTGTTGATGAAGATCACCGTCGCGATCCTTACCCCGGCGGCGTTCCGGCGCCACCGGGAGAGAGGGGGAGAGAGCCTGCCACCTTCTTCTTCTTCCTTGGCCTCCCCTAGATGGGAGGAGAGTTCCTCCTATGGTCCATGGCCTCCATGGCAGCGAAGGGGCAGGAGTTCCTACAAGATTGGATCTCCCCCTTTGTTCTCTTCTGTTTCGTGCCCCCAGATCTGGACGAAAACCGTTTATTATATTCCGGGAGATCCGTAACTCCGATTGTGCTAAGATTTTAACACGGTTTTTTCCGAATATAAGCTTCCTTGCGCCCGAAGTAGAGCTTCAACTGATGTACGAGGTGAGCACAACCCACCACCACGCGCCTGACTCCTGGGTCACGCCGTGGTGTCTTGTGGGTTGTGTGGGCCTCTGTTTGCATTGATCCCGGGTCCCAAAAATCACATATATTCCAAAGTAATTATTCGTTAAATTTTATTGCATTTGGACTTTGTTTGATATGGATTTTTTGCGATACAAAAAACATGCAAAAAACAGGAACTGGCACTAGGCACTGGATCAATAGGTTAGTCCAATAAATCATATAAAAATTTGCCAAAAATATGTGAAAGTTGTATAATATTGGCATGAAACAATCAAAAATTATAGATACGACAGAGATGTATCAGCATCCCCAAGCTTAATTCCTGCCCGTCCTCGAGCAGGTAAATGATAAAAAAGATAATTCTTGATGTGGAATGCTACCTAGCATAAACTTGATCATATATCTAACTATGTCATGAATATTAATACATAAGTGGTTCAAAGCAATAATCTATAATTTGACATAAAGACATCAATACTCAGGCATGCCAACAAACAATCATGTCTTTCAAAATATCAACGCTAAAGAAAGCTATCCCTACAAAATCACATAGTCTTGTCATGCTCTGTCTTCTTAACATAAAGTATTTATCATGCACAACCCCGATGACAAGCCGAGCAATTGGTTCATACTTTTTAGCGCGCTTCATCTTTTTCAACCCTCACGCAATACATGAGCGCGAGCCATGGATATATCACTACGGGTGGAATAGAGTATAATGATAGGGGTAAATATAGAGAAGACAAAAAAGTAAGAAAGTCTCACATCGACACGGCTAACTAACGGGCTATGGAGATGCCCATCAATCAATATCAATGCGAGGAGTAAGGATTGCCATGCAACAAATGCACTAAGAGCTATAAGTAAATGAAAGCTCAATATGAAAACTAAGTGGGTGTGCATCTAATCCTATAATGAAACATTCCCACTAGTATATGAGAGTGACAACATAGGAGACTCTCCATATGGAAAACATGGTGCTACTTTGAAGCACAAGTGTGGTAAAGGATACTAACAATGCCCCTTGTCTCTTTGTTTTTGTTTTTTCTTTTTCCCTTTTCTTTCTTTCTTTTTCTTTTTTTCTTTTTTTTCTTATTTTTCTCTCATTGTCCGGAGTCTCATCCCGACTTGTGGGGGAATCATAGTCTCCATCATCCTTTCCTCACTGGGGCACTTGCTCTAAAAATAAAAATTGATGATCATCACACTTCTATTTACTTATAACTCAAAAGAAATAAAAATTACAACTTGATACCTATGACAAAGTATGACTCTATATGCATGCCTCTAGCAGTGTACCAGCATGTGCAATGATCTACCATAACATGTATGAAAAATGATGAACGATGGCTAAGCCACAGCTGCTATGTCAGCTATATGATCATGCAAAGGAGTATGACAATGAATTCTCAAGTAATCAAAACGGAAGTGATGGAAGTTGCATGGCAATATATCTCGGAATGTCTATGGAAGGGCCATAATAAGTAGGCATGGTGGCTGTTTTGAGGAATATATAATAAGGCTTATGTGTGATAGAGTGTATCATATCACGGGGTTTGGATGCACCGGCGAAGTTTGCACCGACTCTCGAGGTGAGAAAGGGTAATGCACGGTACTGTAGAGGCTAGCAAATTGCGGAAAGGTAAGAGTGTGTATATTCCATGGACTCACATTAGTCATAAAGAACTCATATACTTATTGCAAAAGTTTATTAGCCCTCGAAGCAAAGTACTACTACGCATGCCCCTAGGGGGATAGATTGGTAGGAAAAGACCATCGCTCGTCCCTGACCGCCACTCGTAAGGAAGACAATCAATAATAAATCATGCTCCAACTTCATAGCATAACGAGAGACTATAAGTGCATGCTTCAGTAATAACAAACCTTAACACCAATATTGTTACTAACCACAACCATTTACTAGTACCTCCCACATATTCCATCTCTATATCGCAAAATTATTGCAAGGAATCAAGAATATCATATTCAGTGATCCATAAGTTTTATGTAGGATTTTATGACTAACCATGCAATTTGACCAATTCATTTTGACTCTCTAAATAGATATATGTGAAGCATGAGAGTTTAATTCTTTCTACAAAAGACCAAGCTCTAATAAATATAAGTGAAGCAAAAGAGCATTCTACAAACAACGGATTTCTATGTGAAGAGAAACAGGCAATCCAAACTTCAAATGATATAAGTGAAGCACATGAAGCATTCTATAAAGCCACACTCAAAATATATAAGTGAAGTGCAATGAGCATTCTATAAATCAGCCATGGAATATCTCATACCAGCATGGTGCATAAAAGAAAAATTAAAATCAAACACAAAAGGCACTCCAAGATTTGCACATATCACATGAACGAAACAAAGATGAAAACATACCGATACTTGTTGATGAAAGATGGCATGCCTTTCGGGGCATCCCCAATCTTAGATGCTTGAGTATCCTTGGATATTTATTTGGGGTTCCTTGGGAATCCACAAGCATGAGCTCTTGCCTCTCCTCCTTCTCCTCATATCGAGACCTCCTTGATCTTTGATCACTTCATCCACACAAAACTCAACAGAAAACTCGGTAAGATCCGTTAGTATAATAAAACAAATCACTACTCTAAGTACTACTGCAAGCCAATAAATATTTTGTTTTTGCATTTTAGCTAATGTAATATAAATTCTCCATGGCTTATACCACAGATAAAAATCGATAGTTTCATCAAAACAAGCAAAACAATGCATCAAAAACAGAATATGTCTTAAACAGGATAATCTGTAGTAATCTGAACATTCACCATACTTCCGGTACACCAAAAATTCTGAAACATTAGGACAAAATAAACAATTTGTATTGGAAGACTGCGCAAAATGTTTCAGAACCTTTTGGCGTTCCAGTAAAAGAAATGAAAGTTCACATGCTACAGCCAAAGTTTCTGTTTTTGCACCGCACATACGAACAAGCAATCTACTCATCCTAAAGGAAAATCTTGGCACATTACTTTTATAATACAATGGAATTGTAAAAGGGGATAATAATTTTTTGTTGAAAAGTTTATGCAATTCAAGATTCACAAAGTTTCCGTGGGCATGAACAAAGTTCAAGGCATACTCCCGCTTCCACGGTGCTGGTCTTTCTCACTTTCACTTTTATTTTTATGAAGTTTTAATTTACTCTCTATATTTTTTTTGTTTTTAAACTTTATAAAAGCACTCAACAGAAATAAATGACTCTCTAAAACATCCGGCTTGTCTACCTAGCAGCGCTTTCTTTAAAGCCATTAATCTAGGCATAAGGTGCTCAAGTAATGGATCCATCCGGATCCCAAGGTATATCAAAGCCAATTTTAATTAACAATGATTTGGCGTTTAGTAGTGAGCACAAAGCAACATATATCATGGAATGACAAAGTCTAACTCTCTTCCTATGCATTGATATGTCATACAATAACAATTCATGCACATCAAGTAAAGGCCAATACATAGCATAAGCAGTTTCTTGCAATTTTATCGTGTTGGAAACATAGAGAGGTAGAGATATAGTTCCTCTCACATAATAATTGCAAGTAGGAGCAGCAAGCACATGCATATTATATTCATCAAAATTATCATGTGCGACGGTAAAAGGCAACCCATCAATGTAATCCTTAATAAGAGCAAACTTCTCCGATATAGTGTAGTTTGGAGAATTCAAAAATATAATAGGACTATCATGTGTGGGTGCAATAGCAACAATTTCATTCTCAACATAAGGAACTATAGCAAGTTCATCTCCATAAGCATAATTCATATTGGCATCATGGCCACAAGCATAGCGAGCATCAAGTTCATCGAAAAGGGATATTTCAAATGAATCAACGGGATCATAGCAATTATCATAGGATTCATCCTTCGGTAAGAACGAAGGGAAGTTAAACAATGTATGAGTTGAAGAGTTACTCTCATTAGAAGGTGGGTACGGGTGATCAATCCGCTCTTCCTCCACTTGTTCTTCGCTCTCCTCATCATCTACTTCATCCAATGAGCCCACGGTTTCATCAATTCCTTCTTCCATAGACTCCAACAAAATATTAGTCTCTTATTGGACAGCAGAGACTTTCTCAATAACTGCATCAATATCGGAATTGTATTTATAATTATCATAGCAATATTTAAGGATAGAAAATTTTTAGGTCTATAAACTAAATCATCAAAATCTTCAAACTTTTCAAACAACGATTCAATTTCATAAGCACCCTTAAAAGCAACAAATTCTTCTATTCGTTCCACATCATAATAATCATATATACCTCTAGCATAAGAAGCCAAGGTTTCATTATCATTAAATTCACATGAAAAGGGAAGATGTGGAGCGTTCATCCTAGAGCAACAAGTATAATCATATCTCAAGCATAGCGCCCGAGCATACCAATGCAACATATGAATTTGATCCCATAACAATTTCCCTTTGTGAGTCAAGCAATAATCCCTGAAGTATTCCTGTTGATCCAACATTACTCCCATTATATAGTTGGATGGGGTTTTCATAGGATTATAAAAGTAGTGCATAATATTTCTCACATAACAAGCATTGAGGGTTTTAGGAGGTTTTCCATCTCCATCAGTAGCAAGTACAACTATTTTTTTGGTGTTTCGTGCTCCATATCCATAACCAAAGATAGATAACAACTTAGAATAGGAAATAAAAACTACTTAGTGATAAAGAAAACAAGCACACACGAGAATATTCACCCCACGCTATTGCTCTCTGGCAACGGCGCCAAAAAAGGTCTTGATAACCCACAAGTATAGGGGGATCATTTGTAGCTTTCTTAGATAAATAAGATTGTCGAACCCAACGAGGAGCTAAAGGCAGAACAAATATTCCCTCAAGTTCTATCAACCACCGATACAACTCTACGCACACTTGACGTTTGCTTTACCAAAAACAAGTATGAAACTATTTTGCAAGAATAAAACTACGAATAGAGGGGGAGAAAGTTGGTGTTGACGGTAGCAAGGTTGTTGATGTAGATCGCCGTCATGATCCTTGCCCTGGCGGTGTTCCGGCACCACTGGGAGAGAGGGGGAGAGAGCCACCCTCCTCCTTCTTCTTACTTGGCCTCCCCCCTAGATGGGAGGAGAGTTCCCCCTCTGGTCCATGGCCTCCTTGGCGGTAGAGGGGCGGGATCCCCTCCGAGATTGGATCTCCCTCTCTGTTCTCTTCTATTTCGTGCCCACAGATCTGGCCGAAAACCATCTCTTATATTCCGGGAGATCCGTAACTCCGATTGCCCTGAGATTTTAACAAGATTTTTTTCCGGATATAAGCTTCCTTGCACCCGAAGTAAAACTCCAACCAACATACAATGTAAGCACAACCCACCACCACGCGCCTGGCTCCTGGGTCGCGCTGTGGTATCTTGTGGGCTGTGTGGGCCTCTGTTTGCTTTGATTCCAAGTCCCAAAATCACATATATTCCAAAATAATTGTCCGTAAAATTTTATTGCATTTGGACTTCTTTTGATATGGATTTTCTGCAATAAAAAAACATGCAAAAAACAGGAACTGGCGCTGGGCACTAGATCAATAGGTTAGTCCAATAAATCGTATAAAAAGTTGCCAAAAATATGTGAAAGTTGTATAATATTGGCATGAAACAATCAAAAGTACAGATACGACGGAGATGTATCACTTATCTGTGGTGACAATAGGATATTCACGTGATCTACTTGATGTATGTTTTGGTATTCAACTTGCGGGTTCTGTGACCATGTGCTTATGCACAGGGGTTGGCACACGTTTTCGTCTTGACTCTCTAGTAGAAACATTAGGGCACTCTTTGAAGTTCTTTGTGTTTGTTTGAATAGATGAATCTGTGATTATGCGATGCATATCGTATAATCAACCCCGCGGATACTTGTGGTGACAATGGAGTATCTAGGTGACATTAGGGTTTTGGTTGATGTGTGTTTGAAGGTGTTATTTTAGTACGAACACCAGGGCTGTTTGTGACACTTATAGGAATATCCCAATAGATCGATCTGAAAAAATAACTTTGAGGTGGTTTCGTACCCTACAATAATCTCTTCGTTTATTCTCCGCTGTTAGTGACTTTGGAGTGACTCTTTGTTGCACGTTGAGCGATTGTCATATGATCTAATTATGTTATCATTGTTGAGAGAACTTGCACTAGTGAAAGTATGAACCCTAGGCCTTCTTTTCAAGCATTGCAATACCATTTTGCTCACTTTGCTACCTTGCTGTTTTTAAATTTTCATATTACAAAAACCCATATCTACTATCCATATTGCACTTGTATCACCATCTCTTCATCGAACTAGTGCACCTATACAATTTACCATTGTATTGGGTGTGTTGGGGACACAAGAGACTCTTTCTTATTTGGTTGTAGGGTTGTTTGAGAGATACCATCTTCATCCTATGCCACCCACAGATTGATAAACCTTAGGTCATCCACTGGAGTGAAATTTGCTACTGTCCTACAAAACTCTGCACTTGGAGGCCCAACAACATCTACGAGGATAAAGTTGCATAGTAGACATCAAGCTCTTTTCTGGCGCCATTGCCGGGGAGGTTAGTGCTTGACGGTATATCTTTAGATCTTGCAATCGAATCTTTTTGTTTCTTGTTTTATCACTAGTTTAGTCTAAAGAAAACTACAAAAAATTTGAATTGAGGTTGCCTCATATGCTTCATCTTTTTGATGTCTTTCGTGAAAATAAGGATTCTGATAATTGTGCCAAAGTGTTAGAAGAAGAATGCATTAAAATGTTTGGCACTAAATCTTTGAATGATGACCATTATTGCAATGTTGTTAGTATGAATTCTTTGAATATCCATGATGCTAATGATATGAGAAGCCACAAGTTTGGGGATGCTATGTTTGATGAAGATGATATTTTTTGTCCCCCAAGTTTTGATGAGCAAATTTATTATGATGATAGCATGCCTCCTATTTATGATGATTATATTGATGAAAGTGGGTTTGGAAGAGTGTCAACTTTAGGAAGTAATGATCCCACTATTTTGGAGGGTGTTGAATCTTTTCATAATATTGATAAAAGTGGATTTGGAGAGGTCATGACTTTATTTAATGATGATTCCACTATTTCGGAAGAGGTTCCAATTGATTATGAGAACAAAGTTGCTATCTATGATGATTATTGTGATGACATGTATGCTATAAAGAATAATGATAGCCATGAAACTTGTCATCATGATTTTAATTTACAATTGGATTATGCCTCACATGATAGTTATTTTGTTGAGTTTGCTCCCACTACTATGAATGAGAAGAATTTTGCTTATGTGGTGAGTAGTAAAATTTCTATGCTTGTGCATCATGAAAATAATGCTTTATGTGATGGTTATATTGTTGAATTCATTCATGATGCTACTGAAAATTATTATGAGAGAGGAACATATGCTTCTACATATTGTAATAATATCAAGTTTCCTCTCTATGTGTTGAAAATCTTGAAGTGGCACTTGTTCTGCCTTCCTATGCTAGATGATTCTTGTCCCCATGAATTGTTTTCTCACAAAATCCCTATGCATAGGAAGAGGGTTAGACTTAAATGTGCTAGTCATTTTATTCATGATGCTCCCATTATGTTTCAATTTTTATCTTTTATGTGAGCGTCATTGAAATCATCATGCCTAGCTTAAAAGACAATCCAACACCTTTACCTGCTGTTTTAGTGTGTTCACATGATTATGCTACTGTAGTGATCATGTTTTATAGCTTTTTTTTCAATAAAGTTCCAAGTAAGACCTTTGGGATTATCTATGGTGATAGTTGATTTGATCTTGCTGAAAAACACAAACTTTTGCGCTCAGGAAAACAATTCTCATTTTTAACATAAGCGTGATAAAATACTGATTCTTTTTGCAGAATATTAGTTAACAAATTTCTTAGGTCATCCTAATTTTCAGAATTTTTGGAGTTACAGAAGTATTCGAGAGTTACAGATTACTACAGACTTTTCTGTTTTTGACAGATTCTATTTTCTATGCGTTGTTTGCTTATTTTGATGAATCTATGAGTAGTATCGGAGGGTATGAACCATGGACAAGTTGGAATACAGTAGATATTACACCAATATAAATAAATAATGAGTTCACAAAAGTAGCAAAAGTGGTTATTTATTTTTCTTATACTAACGGAGCTTATGAGATTTTCTGTTGAGTGTTGTGTTGTGAAGTTTTCAAGTTTTGGGTGAAGTTTCGATGGACTACGGAACAAGGAGTGGAAAGAGCCTAAGATTGGGGATGCCCAAGGCACCCCAAGTTAATATTCAAGGACAACCAAGCATCTAAGATTGGGGATGCCCCGGATGGCATCCCCTCTTTCGTCTTCCTTCATCGGTAACCTCACTTGAGGCTATATTTTTATTCACCACATGATATGAGTTTTGTTTGGAGCGTCATTTTAATATATTAGGATTTTCTTGCTGATATTTATAGTAATGTTTTTCATATTTTATTTCAATAAAAAGGTGAAGTATAGCCTTTACCATGCTTATTTTGCAAGTCTATATGTTTCTGTTTGGAAACAGAAAGTTTGCTGTTATGTTTTGAATATTGGTGAATAGTCAGAATATGATAAAATCTTGAAACTTTTACACAATGAGTAACAACAAATTATCTACTTTGTGGTAATTTTTTAGAAGTTTTGGAGTTAAATAAGTATGGTTCCTCCTGATTTCTTTATAGACTGACCTGTTTTCATAGATTGTTGTTATGTTTCATTGTTTGCATGTGTTTTGCTTGTTTAATGATTATATTTGAGGATAGGAGTGTTAAATATGAAGAGGAATTTAGTAGGAAATATCAAATAATAATTTTAGTGATTTGCTACCATAGAGAATGATAAGGTCTATGTGTTGATTTATACTAACTTATCTTATGAGTTCTTGTTGAGTTTTTATGTGGATGAAGTTTTCAAGATTTAGGGAAACCGCGATATGAAAGAATTAAGGAGACACAAAAGCTCAAGCTTGGGGATGCCCAAGGCATCCCTAGTCAATATTTCAAGAAGTCTCAAGCATCTAAGCTTGGGGATTCCCTCGTTGGCATCCCACCTTTCTTCTTCGACAACTATCCGTCAGTTTTGGTTGAACCTAAGTTTTTGCTTATTCACATGATATGTGCTATCCTTGCAATGTCATTTTATTTTGTTTTCCTTGCTGTTTGTATAAAGTAATTAATATCTGAAATTTTATTTATGAGAATGAGTCTTCACATAGTTACATAATTATTCGACTACTCATTGATGGTCACTTATATCTTTTGAAGTAGTTTGTCAGTTGTTCTAGTGCTTCACTTATATCTTTTTAAAGAACGGTGATAGTTTTATTTTGAAGAAATTTATGAACTCACATGCTTCACTTATATTATTTTGGGAGTCGCTAAACATCATGGTAATTTATTTTGGTTATAAATTTAGTCCTAATATGATAGGCATCCAAGAGGGATATAATAAAAACTTTCATATAAAGTGCATTGAATACTATGAGAAGTTTGATTCCTTCTAGTTGTTTTGAGATATAACTATGGTGATATTAGAGTTATGCTTGTGAGTAATTGTGAATTTTAGAAATACTTGTGTTAAAGTTTGTGATTCCCGTAGCATGCACGTATGGTGAACCGTTATGTGATGAAGTCGGAGCATGATTTATTTATTCATTGTCTTCCTTATGAGTGGTGGTCGGGGACGAGCAATGGTCTTTTCCTACCAATCTATCCCCCTAGGAGCATGCACATAGTACTTTGTTTCGATAACTAATAGATTTTTGCACTGTTAGTTCATTATGCCTAATGTTGAGTCCATGGATTATACGCACTCTCACCCTTCCACCATTGCTAGCTTCTCTTATGCCACACAACTTTCATCGGTACCGTACACCCACCATATACCTTCCTTAAAACAGCCAACATACCTACCTATTATGGCATTTCCATAGCCATTCCGAGATATATTTCCATGCAACTTTCCACCGTTCTGTTTATTATGACACGCTCCATCATTGTCTTATTGCTTTGCATGATCATGTAGTTGACATCTTATTTGTGGCAAAGCCACCGTTCATAATTCTTTCATATATGTCACTCTTGATTCATTGCACATCTCGGTACACCGCCGGAGGCATTCATATAGAGTCATATTTTGTTCTAAGTATCAAGTTGTAATTCTTGAGTTGTAAGTAAATAAAACGGTGATGATCTTCATTACTAGAGCATTGTCCCATGTGAGGAAAGGATGATGGAGACTATGATTCCCTGACAAGTCGGGCTGAGACTTCGGACAAAAAAAATGAAAATAAAATAAAAAAAGAGGCAAAAAAATGAGAGGGACCAAAAAACAAAAAGAAACTAAAAAACTAAAAAATGAGAGAAAAGGAGAGAAGGGGCAATGCTACTATCCTTTTACCACACTTGTGCTTCAAAGTAGCACCATGATTTTCATGATACAGAGTCTACTATGTTGTCACTTTCATATACTAGTGGGAATTTTTCATTATAGAACTTGCCTTGTATATTCCAATGATGGGCTTCCTCAAATTTCCCTAGGTCTTCGTGAGCAAGCGAGTTGGATGCACACCCACTTAATTTTCTTTTTGAGCTCTCATACACTTATAGCTCTAGTGCATCTGTTGCATGGCAATCCCTACTCACTCACATTGATATATTGATGGGCATCTCCATAGCCCGTTGATATGCCTAGTTGATGTGAGACTATCTCCTTCATTTTGTCTTCTCCACAACCACCATATTCTATTCCACCCATAGTGCTATATTCATGGCTCACACTCATGTATTGTGTGAAAGTTGAAAAAGTTTGAGAACATCAAAAGTATGAAACGATTGCTTGGCTTGTCATCGATGTTGTGCATGATTTAGTTACTTTGTGTGATGAAGATGGAGTATAGCTAGACTATATTATTTTGTAGGGATAACTTTCTTTGGCCATATTATTTGGAGAAGACATGATTGCTTTATTAGTATGCTTGAAGTATTATTGTTTTTATGTCAATATTAAACTTTTGTTTTGAATCTTATGGATCTGAACATTCATGCCACAATAAAGAAGTATTAAATGGATAAATATGTTAGGTAGCATTCCACATCAAAAATTATGTTTTTATCATTACCCACTCGAGGACGAGCAGGAATTAAGCTTGGGAATGCTTGATACATCTCCAACTTATCTATATTTTTTATTGTTCCATGCTATTATATTATCCATCTTGGATGTTTTATATGCATTCATATGCTATTTTATATGATTTTTGGGACTAGCCTATTGACCTAGAGCACAGTGCCAGTTTTTGTTTTTTCCTTGTTTTTGAGTTTCACGGGAAAGGAATATCAAATGGAGTCCAATTGACCTAAAACTTTACGACGATTCTTTATGGACCAAAATAAGCCCACAAAGTACCGGAGATGCACCAGAGGAGTCCCGAGGCCACCACAAGTGTGGGGGCGCACCCCCTAGGGTGGCCCCGACCTTGTGGGCCCCTCATGGACTCCCTTGACTTGTTCTCGATGCAAACACCTCTTTATATCTCCAAACCTCTAGAACAAAACCTAGATCAGGAGTTCCGCCACCGCAAGCCTCTGTAGCCATGAAAAACCAATCAAGAGCTTGTTCCAGCACCCTTCCGGAGGGGGAAACCATCACCGGTGGCCATCTTCATCATCCCGGCGCTCTCTGCTACGTCTTGAGCTTGCGTTGGTTTTCCCCAAAGAGGAAGGGATGATGCAGCAGAGTAGCGTAAGTATTTCCCTCAGTTTTTGAGAACCAAGGTATCAATCCAGTAGGAGGCGACGCTCAAGTCCCTCGTACCTGCACAAAGCGATAGCTACTCGCAACCAACGCGATTAGGGGTTGTCAATCCCTTCACGGTCACTTACGAGAGTGAGATCTGATAGATATAATATTTTTGGTATTTTTGGTATAAAGATGCAAAGTAAAAAGTAAAGGCAAAGTAAAAGCAAAGCAAGATTAAAGTGATGGAGATTGATATGATGAGAATAGACCCGGGGGCCATAGGTTTCACTAGTGGCTTCTCTCAAGAGCATAAGTATTCTATGGTGGGCGAACAAATTACTGTTGAGCAATTGACAGAATTGAGCATAGTTATGAGAATATCTAGGCATGATCATGTATATAGGCGTCACATCCGTGACAAGTAGATCGAAACAATTCTGCATCTACTAATATTACTCCACTCATCGACCGCTATCCAGCATGCATCTAGAGTATTAAGTTAAAAACAGAGTAACACCTTAAGCAATATGACATGATGTAGAGAGATAAATTCATGCAATATGAAATAAACCCCATCTTGTTATCCTCGATGGCAACGATACAATACGTGCCTTGCTGCCCCTTCTGTCACTGGGTAAGGACACCGCAAGATCGAACCCAAAGCTAAGCACTTCTCCCATGGCAAGAACTACCAATCTAGTTGGCAAAACCAAACGGATAATTCGAAGAGACTTGCAAAGATAACCAATCATACATAAAAGAATTCAGAGAAGATTCAAATATTATTCATAGATAGACTTGATGATAAACCCACAATTCATCGGTCTCAACAAACACACCACAAAAAGAAGATTACATCGAATAGATCTCCACAAGAGAGGGGGAGAACTTTGTATTGAGATTCAAAGAGAGAGAAGAAGCCATCTAGATACTAACTATGGACCCGAAGGTCTGAGGTAAACTACTCACACTTCATCGGAGGGGCTAGGATGATGTAGAAGCCCTCCGAGAGGACGGCCCTCTTCCGGCGGAGCTCCGGAACAGGCCCCAAGATGGGATCTCGTGGATACAGAAAGTTGCGGCGGTGGAATTAGATTTTTGGCTCCTGTTCTGATCGTTTGGGGGTACGTGTGTATATATAGGAGGAAGGAGTACGTCAGTGGAGCACCGAGGGGCCCACGAGGCAGGGGGGCGCGCCCCAGGAGGGCGCGGCCCCCACCCTAGGGCGCGCCCCCCACTCTCGTGACCTCCTCTTTGACCCCCTAGAGTAGGGTCCAAGTCTCCTGGATCACGTTCGGTGAGAAAATCACGTTCCCGAAGATTTTATTCTATTTGGACTCTGTTTGATATTCTGTTTCTCCAAAACACTGAAATAGGCAAAAAAAACAGCAATTTTGGGCTGGGCCTCCGGTTAATAGGTTAGTCCCAAAAATAATATAAAAGTGGAAAATAAATCCCAATATAGTCCAAAACAGTAGATAATATAGCATGGAGCAATCAAAAATTATATATACGTTGGAGACGTATCAGGCATCCCCAAGCTTAATTCCTGCTCGTCCTCAAGTAGGTAAATGATAAAAAGAGAATTTTTGATGTGGAGTGCTACTTGGCATAATTTCAATGCAAATCTTCTTAATTGTGGTATGAATGTTTAGATTCGAAAGATTCAAGACAAAAGTTTATATTGACATAAAAATAATAATACTTCAAGCATACTAACAAAGCAATTATGTCTTCTCAAAATAACATGGCCAAAGAAAGTTATCCCTACAAAATCATATAGTCTGGCTATGCTCCATCTTCACCACACAAAGTATTTAGATCATGCACAACACCGATGACAAGCCAAGCAATTGTTTCATACTCTAACTTTTCCAAAACTTTTTCAATCTTCACGCAATACATGAGCGTGAGCCATGTATATAACACTATAAGTGGAATAGAATGGTGGTTGGGGAGAAGACAAAAAGGAGAAGATAGCCTCACATCAATTAGGCATATCAACGGGCTATGGAGATGCCCATCAATAGATATCAATGTGAGTGAGTAGGGATTGCCATGCAACGGATGCACTAGAGCTATAAATGTATGAAAGCTCAAAAAGAAACTAAGTGGGTGTGCATCCAACGTGCTTGCTCACGAAGACCTAGGGTAATTTTGAGGAAGCCCATCATTGGAATATACAAGCCAAGTTCTATAATGTAAAATTCCCACTAGTATATGAAAGTGACAACATATGAGACTCTCTATATGAAGAACATGGTGCTACTTTGAAGCACAATATATGAGACTCACTATATCATGGTGCTACTTTGAAGCACATGTGTGGAAAAAAGGATAGTAGCATTGCCCCTTTTTATTTATTCTCTTTTTTTGGGCCTTCTTTTTTTTCTTTGGCCTTTCTCTTTTTTTATTGGGACAATGCTCTATTGAATTATGATCATCACACTTCTATTTATTCACAACTCAATGATTACAACTCGATTCTAGAACAAAGTATGACTCTATATGGATGCCTCCGGCGGTGTACCGGGATATGCAATGAATCAAGAGTGACAAGTATGAAGAAATTATGAAAGGTGGCTTTGCCACAAATAGTATGTCAACTACATGATCATGCTAAGCAATATGACAATGATGAATATGTCATGATGAACTAGGTGGTGGAAAGTTGCATGGCAATATATCTCGAAATGGATATGGAAATGCCATAATAGGTAGGTATGGTGGCTGTTTTGAGGAAGGTATATGGTAGGTGTATGATACCGGCGAAAGGTGTGCGATATTAGAGAGGCTAGCAAAGGTGGAAGGGTGAGAGTGCGTATAATCCATGGACTCAACATTAGTCATAAAGAACTCATATACTTATTGCAAAAATCTAGAAGTTATCAAAGAAAAGTATTACGCGCATGCTCCTAGGGGGATAGATTGGTAGGAAAAGACCATCGTTCGTCCCCGACCACCACTCATAAGGAAGACAATCAATCAATAAATCATGCTCCGACTTCATCACATAACGGTTCACCATACGTGCATGCTACGGGAATCACAAACTTTAACACAAGTATTATTTAAATTCAGAACTACTCAACTAGCATGACTTTAATATTATCACCTCCATATCTCAAAACAATTATCATGCTTCAATCTTTTCTTAGTATTCAACACACTCAAAAGAAAGTTTCACAAATCTTGAATGCCAAGCATATTATTATTAAGCAAATTACCATGGTATTAAGAGACTCTCAAAATAATTTAAGTGAAGCATGAGAGATCAATAGTTTCTTTAAAACAAATCCACCACCGTGCTCTAAAAGATCTAAGTGAAGCACATAGAGCAAAATTGTAACGCTCAAAACATATAAGTGAAGCACATAGAGCAAAACTACATAGCTCGAAAGATATAAGTGAAGCACATGAGCAAAACTACTTAGCTCAAAAGATATAAGTGTAGCACATAGAGCAAAACTACTTAGCTCAAAAGATATAAGTGAAGCACATAGAGCAAAACTACATAGCTCAAAAGATATAAGTGAAGCACATAGAGCAAAACTACTTAGCTCAAAAGATATAAGTGAAGCACATAGAGTATTCTATCAAATTTTAATTCATGTATGGCTCTCTCAAAAGGTGTGTATAGCAAGTATGATTGTGGAATACTAAGACACAAAGACACAAATAATACAAGACGCTCCAAGCAAAACATATATCATGTTGGTGAATAAAAATATAGCTCCAAGTAAATTACCGATGGAAGTGGACGAAAGAGGGGATGCCTTCCGGGGCATCCCCAAGCTTTGACTTTTTGGTGTACTTGGATTATCTTGGGGGTGCCATGTGCATCCCCAAGCTTAGGCTCTTGCTACTCCTTGTTCCATGATCCATCAAAAGAATTCACCCAAAACTTGAAAACTTCACAACACAAAACTCAAAATAGAAAACTCGTGAGCTCCGTTAGCGAAAGAAAACAAAAGACCACTTCAAGGTACTGTAATGAACACATTATTTATTTATATTGGTGTTAAACCTACTGTATTCCAACTTCTCTATGGATTATAAACTATTTTACTAGCCATAGATTCATCAAAATAAGCAAACAACACACAAAAAACAGAATCTGTCAAAAACAGAACAGTCTGTAGTAATCTGTAGCTAGAGCAAGATCTGGAACCCCAAAAATTCTAAAATAAATTCCTGGACGTGAGGAATTTATCTATTAATCATCTGCAAAAATAATTAACTAAATAGCACTCTTCAAATAAAAACGACAGCAGTTCTCGTGAGCGCTAGAGTTTCTGTTTTTTACAGCAAGTTCAACAAGACTTTCCCCAAGTCTTCCCAACGGTTCTACTTGGCACAAACACTAATTAAACAAAAAAAACACAACCAAAACAGAGGATAAATAATGTATTTATTACTAATCAGGAGCAAAAAGCAAGGAATAAAAATAAAATTGGGTTGCCTCCCAACAAGCGCTATCGTTTAACGCCCCTAGCTAGGCATAAAAGCGAGGATAGATCTAAGTATTGCCATAATAGTAAGATAGATTATTAAAACTCATTTCATATTCTCTATGTTCGGCAGCAAGTTTTCTTTGAGTCAAGCAAAAGTAATCAAAAGAACTAAATTTAAGGGGACAAAAGTCCCCAAGATCAACCTTGGGAGGTATGGGTTCCGCCTTTGGTCCTTCATAATGCACAACCAATTCATCATTATAAGCATTCTTTTGACAGAACTTTGTAAGCCTATATTCAAGAGAATATCCTAGATCATTATTTCGAATGGCCAAATCATCATTAAGTTCAGAAATTCTATCGACTAAAACATTGGTAGGAACCCTTCTTCTAAGATTTTCATTGAAAGCAACATAATCTAGAGATTGAAAACGCATTATTTCTTCTTGATCAAAGAGGATAGCTTCTATGGGAGGATGGCAAGCGTCCACCCTATAATGCGCAAAGATTTCTTTGGCTTCTCTTATTATGAATATAAACTCATGAGCCAAAAAGATAGTAGCGGCACGCCTAACAGAAGAATGCTCAATATTAGAAAATTCTAGAAAAATCATTTGTATGGAAGGATGCATGTGCATGAATTGTCTTTCAAGTTCAACTACAAGCATAGCAATAGCATCTGCAAGACTACTAGTTCTGTGAAGGATAGAACTACCCATAGAAGGTAAAGCGCTGGCACAAGTAAAGAAATCTTGAATAACTCCTTTTACAATAATATTACCACTACCAACACGATTTTTTTGTATGAAAGATGGTAGGTTCTTTAGCAGGAGCATCAGAATTTTCCATGATATTGTTATCGCCCATATTGGCGATAACTTCCCCAATTTCAGACATAACGACAAGCGAGCAAACAAGAGGCAAGCGGAAACGAGATGGAGGATAGAGAGAGAGAGGGCAAATAAAACGACAAGGGTGAAGTGGGGGAGAGGAAAACGAGAGGCAAATGGCAAATAATGTTATGCGAGAGATAGGGATTGTGATGGGTACTTGGTATGTTGACTTTTTGCGTAGACTCCCCGGCAACGGCGCCAGAAATCCTTCTTTCTACGTCTTGAGCTTGCATTGGTTTTCCCCGAAGAGGAAGGGATGATGCAGCAGAGTAGCATAAGTATTTCCCTCAGTTTTTGAGAACCAAGGTATCAATCCAGTAGGAGGCCACGCTCAAGTACCTTGTACCTGCACAAAGCGATAGCTACTCGCAACCAACGCGATTAGGGGTTGTCAATCCCTTCACGATCACTTACGAGAGTGAGATCTGATAGATATAATATTTTTGGTATTTTTGGTATAAAGATGCAAAGTAAAAAGTAAAGGCAAAGTAAAAGCAAAGCAAGATTAAAGTGATGGAGATTGATATGATGAGAATAGACCCGGGGGCCATAGGTTTCACCAGTGGCTTCTCTCAAGAGCATAAGTATTCTACGGTGGGTGAACAAATTACTATTGAGCAATTGACAAAATTGAGCATAGTTATGAGAATATCTAGGCATGATCATGTATATAGGCATCACGTCCGTGACAAGTAGATCGAAACGATTCTGCATCTACTACTATTACTCCACTCATCGACTGCTATCCAGCATGCATCTAGAGTATTAAGTTAAAAACAGAGTAACGCCTTAAGCAAGATGACATGATGTAGAGAGATAAGTTCATGCAATATGAAATAAACCCCATCTTCTTATCCTCGATGGCAACAATACAATACATGCCTTGCTGCCCCTTCTGTCACTTGGTAAGGACACCGCAAGATCGAACCCAAAGCTAAGCACTTCTCCCATGGCAAGAACTACCAATCTAGTTGGCCAAACCAAATGGATAATTCGAAGAGACTTGCAAAGATAACCAATCATACATAAAAGAATTCAGAGAAGATTCAAATATTATTCATAGATAGACTTGATCATAAACCCACAATTCATCGGTCTCAACAAACACACCGCAAAAAGAAGATTACGTCCAATAGATCTCCACAAGAGAGGGGGAGAACTTTGTATTGAGATTCAAAGAGAGAGAAGAAGCCATCTAGCTACTAACTATGGACCCGAAGGTCTAAGGTAAACTACTCACACTTCATTGGAGGGGCTAGGATGATGTAGAAGCCCTCCGTGATGACGGCCCTCTTCCGGCGGAGCTCCGGAACAGGCCCCAAGATGGGATCTCGTGGATACAGAAAGTTGCGGCGGTGGAATTAGGTTTTTGGCTCCTGTTCTGATCGTTTGGGGGTACGTGTGTATATATAGGAGGAAGGAGTACGGCGGTGGAACACCAAGGGGCCCACGAGGCAGGGGGCGCGCCCTAGGGGGGGCGCGCCCCCACCCTCATGACCTCCTCTTTGACCCCCTGGAGTAGGGTCCAAGTCTCCTGGATCACGTTCGGTGAGAAAATCACGTTCCCGAAGATTTTATTCCGTTTGGACTCCGTTTCATATTTTGTTTCTCCGAAACACTGAAATAGGCAAAAAAACAACAATTCTGAGCTGGGCATCCGGTTAATAGGTTAGTCCCAAAAATAATATAAAAGTGGAAAATAAAGCCCAATATAGTCCAAAACAGTAGATAATATAGCATGGAGCAATCTAAAATTATAGATACGTTGGAGACGTATCACTCTCCATGTCGAGGAGGGTGTAGTTCACCCTCGGAGCTGAGGGTATATACCAGTAGCTATGTGTTTGATCTCTCTCTCTAGTGTTCTTGATTTGGCATGATCTTGATGTACCGCTAGCTTTCCTATTATAGTTTGGCCTTATGATGTTTCTCCCCCTCTACCTTCTTGTAATGGATTGAGTTTTCCCTTTGAAATTATCTTATCAGATTGAGTCTTTAAGGATTTGAGAACACTTGATGCATGTCTTGCATGTGCTTATCTGTGGTGACAATGAGATATTCACGTGATCTACTTGATGTATGTTTTGGTGATCAACATGCAGGTTCTGTGACCATGTGAACTTATGCATAGTGGTTGGCACACATTTTCGTCTTGACTCTCCGGTAGAAACTTTAGGGCACTCTTGGAAGTTCTTTGTGTTGGTTTAAATAGATGAATCTGAGATTGTGTGATACATATCGTATACTTGTGGTGCATATCTGAGATCAAACCCACAGATACTTGTGGTGACATTGGAGTATCTAGGTGACATTAGGGTTTTGGTTGATGTGTGTCTTAAGGTGTTATTTTAGTACGAACTCTAGGGCTGTTTGTGACACTTATAGGAATAGCCCAATAGATCGATCAGAAAGAATAACTTTGAGGTGGTTTCATACCCTACAATAATCTCTTCGTTTATTCTCTACTATTAGTGACTTTGGAGTGACTCTTTGTTGCACGTTGAGGGATTGTCATATGATCTAATTATGTAATCATTGTGGAGAGAACTTGCACTAGTGAAAGTATGAACCATAGGCCTTTTTTCCAAGCATTGCAATACCATTTTTGCTCACTTTTGTTACTTGCTACCTTGATGTTTCTATATTTTCAGATTACAAAAACCCATATCTACTATCCATATTGCACTTGTATCACCATCTCTTCGCCGAACTAGTGCACCTATACAATTTACCATTGTATTGGGTGTGTTGGGGACAAAGACGCTCTTTGTTATTTGGTTGTAGGGTTGTTTGAGAGAGACCATCTGCATCCGACGCCTCCCATGGATTGATAAACCTTAGGTCCTCCACTTGAGGAAAATTTGCTACTGTCCTACAAAACTCTGCACTTGGAGGCCCAACAATTTTTACCAGGATAAAGTCGTGTAGTAGACATCAGAGGTGCTCTCCATTTATGTTTTGCGGTCTCAGAAAGGTCTAGTGAGATACCACTATTGTCATATTATATCATGGTTGTTTTGAGGAAGTGTTGTTGTTTAAGATATCTTACTATTGCTCGCTAGTTGATTATGTCATTGATATGAATTAATATAGTTTTAAAGAGTTATTGTTTACATGGTTAATTATAATCTTGGCTGAAAACTTGGGTGTTGTTTAAGCTTATTTATGTAAACAAGAGCAAAATAGTTTGTAAAAGTTTTTCTTTTTCACTTTCAGTTTATCAAGTGAATTGCTTGAGGACAAGAAAAGGTTTAAGCTTGGGGGAGTTGATACGTCCCATCGTATCTACTTTTCCTAATGCTTTTCCTCATGTTTTGGACTCTAATTTGCATGATTTGAATGAACCTAACCCGAACTAATGCCATTTTCAGTAGAACTACCATGGTGTTGTTTTTGTGAAGAAATAAAAGTTCTTGAATTGAAACGAAACTTTGCGAGGATTTTTTATTCAATAAATAAGGATTTCTGGAGCCAAGAACCACCGGAGGGGGAACCTGGGTGGGGACAACCCACTAGGGCGCCCCCCTCTAGGCGCGTCCAGGTGGGTTGTCCCCACCTGGTGGCCCGCAGACCTCAACCCCTGATACTATAAAATCACATATTTGGAGAGAAAAATCAGGGAGAAAGAATTATTGCATTTCATGAGACGGAGCCGCTGCCACCTCCTGTTCTTCACCGGGAGGCCAGATCTGGAGTCCATTTGGTGCTCCAGAGAGAGGGTCTTCGATCTTCGTCATCACCAACCCTTCTCCATCGCCAACTCCATGATGCTCCCCACCGAGAGTGAGTAATTGCTTCGTAGGCTTGCTGGTCGGTGAGGAGTTGGATGAGATTCATCATGTAATCGAGTTAGTTTTGTTAGGGATTGATCCCTAGTATCCATTATGTTTTGAGATTGATGTTGCTATGAATTTTCCATGCTTAATGCTTGTCATTTTCGGCCCGGGTGCCATGATTTCAGATCTAAACCGTGATGACCCACAAGTATAGGGGGTCTATCGTAGTCCTTTCGATAAGTAAGAGTGTCGAACCCAGTGAGGAGCAGAAGGAAATGACAAGTGGTTTTCAGCACGGTATTCTCTGCAAGCACTGAAATTATCGGTAACTGGTAGTTGTGTGATAAGATAATTCATAAGGAGTAACAAGTAACAAGTAACAAAAGTAAATAAAGGGCAGCAAGGTGGCCCAATCCTTTTTGTAGCAAAGGACAAGCCAGTACGAACTCTTATATAAAGCAAAGCGCTCCCGAGGACACATGGGAATTGCTGTCAAGCTAGTTTTCATCATGCTCACATGATTCATGTTCGTTACTTTGATAATTTGATATGTGGGTTGACCGGTGCTTGGGTGCTACCCTTCCTTGGATAAGCCTCCCACTTATGATTAACCCCTCTTACAAGCATCCACCACTACAAAAGATGAATTAAGATAAATCTAACCATAACATGAAACATATGGATCCAAATCAGCCCCTTACGAAGCAACACATAAACTAGGGTTTAAGCTTCTGTCACTCTAGCAATGTAGCGACCCAACCTCAGACGGTCAAGTCTCTGTGTATCTATGCCATCCCTGGATCGGTATGCTGGCACACACAGTACATCAATGTATATATTAAAGTGCAATCACATGCATAAATAACGTAAAACTGATATTATATATATATACCTCATAAGTCTCAGCGCAAACAAACAATCGGGTGTGGAGTACAATCAACGGCATCGGCAGGTTGAGTGTAGACCGTAACCCTGTACCGTACTCTTACTCGTCGGAAGAAACATATCTCCAACATGAGACGTTGCAGCCGTGTAGGTCAGTACATTAAATGTACCAGCAAGATCACTATAAGAAAAACAGATGATAAACTATACTATATGCAATATGGCTTTGTGGCTCTGTATCTGAGTTTTGTTTGCATAAAAGCTGGTTTTATTTTCCCTACATCAAAGGAATTAACTGGAGTTTGTACTACAGAGTTTTCTATCATGACATGGTTCCACCAACCGATGTCTCATAGTCCAAATCATCATAAGTTGCCCACAATTAAATTATTAGTCCGGTGTTGAGAGTTCCGAGATAGATCCAAGTCCAGATGCTCAAATTGTCCGTAACCGGGGACACGGCTAATCGATTAGGTTTAAACCCTCTACAGAGCTTTGTACACTTTACCTGCAAGATTCGATCCTTCTTTTTACATTCTCGCACTTCAGGGTGTTTGAGAACAAGAAGACCGAAACATGGTTTTCCAAAGAGTTCCCCTGACCACTGTCCGGTCCTCATCCAATCCTACCGTAGTTCTACATCTGATAGCACCGTCCCAGGCAGAGTCACCACTAGGGTCAACCAAGCCAGAGCCCATAGTGACTTGCAGTTGCACAGGTAAGCTTCCGAGCATGAAGTATTCTTCCGTCTCTTTGAGTCCGGGTGAAGCTTTCGCAAGATGTCATGGCACTTCTCCATGCATCCCGGCCATCCACTGGTTTCTCCAGCGTGCCCGTCAACCGTCCTACACCCAGTAGTGTGTATTGAATTCTTGTCTCGAGTCTCGAAATCTCGAGGTCTTGAAGTCTTGAGGCCTTGAAAATGCAGTCCTTGCATATGCCATCATGGAGTTGTCGTCATTGGCGTAGAGTCCTCCATTCTCACACCACTCTCGTGCACTCATACCAAACCCCGCCTACTATAGTGTAGCATTAAAACTATATAAAATCCCGGGCATGGTAACAGGGAGATGGGTTACTACCTCATGCATTCTACTCAACTACAAGATTTAATAACACTACGTGAGGGATTGTTGAAAGGGTGCTACTACATGCAAACAAAACATAGGTATGAAAAACATGGTCAAAGTGAATTTGCCTGGTAAGTTGATGAAGATAACAACACTCTCGAGAATAACTTGATAGGACTATATGCAACTCTCCGATGAAATCTATAATAACAAACATGACATTCACATAAGCAAGCATTCTAGCAAGCAAATCTAACAATCAAAAGAAAACTCAATAAGAAAACCCAATACAAAACAAATAACACATCCAAAGAACTAATAGGGGAAAACTATAAAGAACCTACTAGGAAAACCTTTTGCCTTAACTACAAAAATAGTTTTGTCCTAAGCAAAACTTAACAAATAAAATACTAAACTAATAATTTTAACACAAAAGAAAATTTAAATCAACTAAGTTAACATAAAGTATTTTTCATAAAGTTTTACTAGCAAAAGGAAACACATAAAAAGCTAAATTAAAACTCTAATTATGCTTAAAACAAAACTAGTAAGAAAAAACATTTTATTTTTCTGTAAATAAAAGTTCATCCTCTAATACTACAGAAACAAATCTGAACTAAAATATAACAGAGGTGAAAATAAATTTTAAAATAATTAAAACAATAGAAAACAACAGCAAGTTAAAAATAACTAGCGCAATGTTGTTTTTGTGAAAAACTAATTTTAATAAAATATATAAGTACCAAAACTAATCCTACGGCTATGCAAGGTCAAAACAAAGCAGTGGCAAAAAGAATCGCCTAAAAATATTAATTCTAGCTCATATTATAGGAGAAATAGTAATCTAACTGAAACCCATATAAAATAATGTTTTAAAACTAAAACATGACCGAATCTATTTTTTACAGAAACTTTAGGAAATTTGCAGACTAGAGCAAAAAGAATCAACCAAAAACTCTAAATAACCTAAGAGATATAGAATTTACGAAACTGGAACTTTTCTGTTTTAAAAACAGAAACGAAAATACAGAAAAAAAAACAAACATGCGCTATTGGGCCTACGAGGGATGCGATATGTAACTACCAAACGCTCAGGCGAAACTTAACAATACGTACACGAGCGTTTATTTTACTATAGAATAAAACTAATCAGCTGGTTTGATCAGAACCATACTAAACCGCTAAAAAAAACGTAACTAAAACCGTTCTAATGAAAATAAAACGATCTACTAAACTGATATAATCTAACACAACGTTTCAATCTAAAGAGAAAAAACACTAGCAACCAGAGGAGAGGGTTCGTGCTTACAAAGAGGAAATGGGCGAGGCAGAGAAGAAGAGGCCGGTGGGCGGCGGGGCTCTGGTCGGCGGCAGCGTCGGCGGGGATGTCCAAGTGATGCGGGGGTTCGGGGGTGTCCGATTTTCTATGGACGGTGAGGCGAGGGAACGTCGAGGTTGAGCGTAGCACCGACGTAAACTTCGTGAACTTCGGCGGCGTTGTGAGCTCGAGGTGATGGCTCCGGTGCTTTCTGGACGTCCGAAACATGCCAAAGAGGATCGCAACGATGAGGGATAGTAGTCTATGGAAGGAAAAGTTTCGATGATGCTTACACGCGTTGGAATCGAGCGGTGAACCGTGTAAACTCCAGCGACATCCAAATGACGAGGGCGTGCGATACGGTGAGTTTTCGCGATGGGTTTCAAGGCGAATTGGAAGAGGAGGGTCGTGACTATTTATAGGACATGAAGCTTGGACGAGGGGTTGAATCGGGATAGGGTTCCCACAAAGATCGGACGCGACCGCGGCGGCGTGAGCGTGTACGGGTACAATCCTGTTCTGTACGTACGTGGAGAAGAAGAAAGAGCGGGGTGAGGTCCATGCGCCAGGGGGGAAAACGAGAGAGAGAGAGAGAGAGAGAGAGAGAGAGAGAGAGAGAGAGAGAGAGAGAGAGCAGAGATCGGGCAAGCGAGGGAGGTGGCGGCGGCTCCTGGGAGCAAGCATGCGTGCGTGCATGCGTGCGCAGCCCTAGCGCTGGCCTGGGCTGGGCTGGACGGCGCGCCTGGCCTGGCGGCCTTTTTTTAAACAGCGAAAAGAAAAAAAACAGAATAATAATAAAACAAATTATATAGGCATAATATATACCAAAATTCTCAGAATAAAATTTCCTAAATCATGAACATATTTTCATGACGAAATAAAATAAGTTTTTTTAAAAAATATTTTTTTGCAACAACTCCAAAATGAAGGGGAATTTGAGTTTCAGATAAATTTTCAAACATTGTCTCTGATTTTTGGAGTGTCATATTACTCCTCTCATATTATTATTTTATCAGAGAATTGTTTTTTTCTGACAAGCTTCAAACTAAAAATTAAATAGGGATTCAAAATGAATTTTTTTGGGAAAGTCCTTTTATTCCCTCTCATTTGATTTTCTTTTTTTCAAATTCCACTCACTTTCAAACAAACAATCAATCATATAATCACATTTATTTAATGAATATAACATTCCAAAAATTTAGAATTTTGGGATGTTACAAACCTACCACACTTTAAATGAATCTCGTCCTCGAGATCGGAAGAGACTAGCAAGAAAAGGTTAGGGTTTGGGGTCTTCCAGCAAATCCATTGATCGGAATGGTCTAGTTTGCTACCACACTTCAAAGCAGGGTTATGGTTCCGACAAAACTTATGTACTCCATCCCTTTGGGTTGACGGTGTCAGTCTTCTCATATCTTTGGAGTAACTCCGATACTAAGGTTCTTCCGGCAGGGGTATAACCTTTTCCTCAATTTCTTGTGTCCTTCCATCGTGGTAAGGTTCTTCCGAGGCCGAGTCTTCATATCTGACATGTCTGTCGTCAATACTAAGAACTATCGGAACCTCCTCGCGGTCAACAATTTATGGCTTCTCCTCCAGGAAAATGGCCGGGGTTGAATATCACCGTATATCCCATGATTGGCAACGTTTGCCTGTAACGGATTCCATCGCCCTACCATTCTAAGGGTTTTTTTGGCTTATCGTGTCGACACTCTTCTAAGGTTTTCATGGCTCTTGGATTCTCCATCAACATATGATAGTTCATGATAGGAGTCTCCGGTATGGGGGCCAATCCATCCCGTACTTGAACCATTACTACATATGCAGACATCGAATCATGTATTCTAACACTTGGGCATACTCACAATCATTGCAGAATTTCTCTTGTCGACGAACTAAGTTCAAATAAGTCCATTGTTTCTGCAAGCTGAACAAGACATCTAACATTTCTTCACAACTCTCGGGTTTCCGTATCCTCCTAAAAAAGTATGCTGATTAACTCAGAGTTTTTCTTCCAAAATTTCTTCCTTTAGCAAGAGTGTGCTTGCTTCTTATTAACTCCTGGGCCTATGGGTTATGGCCCACTTCAACTTTTGTACAATTTTAACTCATCCTTTCGAGGATTATCGTTCCATATTCCCACATTATATGTCTTTTAAATCCAATAGTATTTCATTCCTTCATACCCTTGTGGTGACGATCACAGAAGACTCCAACTTACTTGGTCCAGCTCCCTTCTATGGACCGCCATGAATAACACATTTCTTTCTTCATTGATCTTGTGGCTTTACGGAGTACTGCCACACCAAAATAATGCAGTAGTTTATCCATAAATCATATTATTTTCATATCAAATCTTTTATTACATCCTTAACCATTTTTCGTAAATCCAAATTCCAGAAAGTACTTTATTACAAATGTTGCCACCCACATGGTTTGGTATGGTCAGGCATTACTTCCAACTTTATTCATTTTTCCTCCTTGAGGATTCTTCAGTCCCACTGGAATGGTGCGATATGCGCCTTGAAATCTCCAATCTTCTGTTTCATCGTGGTGGCCTTGAGCTTCATCTCCATCATCTCTGCATGCACTTCTATTAGGTATTCCTGAGTATAACGGAGTCTTGCTTCAAGTATTTCTCCGATCTGGCGTGTGGCTTCCATGGTTGATTCACGAACAACATCAAAGAAAGTTGCTTGTGGTACACGTGAGATGAAAAAGTACCGCCCCATCGTCTTTGGGCAAACTCCTTTCATACGGTGGAGGTGTACCTCCACATACCAAAGTTCCACTCCATTCTCCATGAAAGGATAACCCTTGTAGACTGCATCTCCTTCAAGATGAATATGCTTCATCATGTCCTTCATGATCTTTGGGTAATCCTGATAACTAGTCAGGGTCATGATCATTTCCGGGCCCTTGAGAAAAGACTTGTAAAGGCATGTCATCTGCAGGTATAAGATATAAGGGGTACTCAGGATAAGGTATGTATTTCCTTGGGTGAAATGTGATTTTTTGGGAAAGTTTTGGGATCCGCTTGTCCATGGGTTCAAGGTTTAAGTCTGGGTGAGATAATAAGAGAGGCACTCACAATCAACAACAACACATAACATTTCACATGAGATTCCAACCACATCAACTTTTATTGTTTCATGAGCTATTACAATTTCCATTTCATAACTCAACTCAACACTCCCAGAAATAAAAGTGTATTCCACATTCATTACATGCTTTATTCCAATATCAAGATCTCAACTACTCTGCTCAAGCTTTCCTCGGTCTGAACATTCTTTGGGAAAATGTCCTACTCCTTTACAGCGTAAACAAAAGACTTTAGACAAATCCAGGGGCTTCCTGGTGGTTATCTTGGCTCCTTGGGTTGTTGGCTTTCTTGCTGGGCATTTGCCAGCATAATGACCTAAATCCTTGCATCTGTAACAAGTGATATGACTTAGGTCCTTCTCTGCAGAAATTGGGTTGTTCTGAGGATGCCTTCGTTTTCTCTTCCTGGATTTCTCCGCAATGATTAGAGCTTCTATTTGTTGAGGGTCAAACTTCAATTCTGCTGTCGGGAAGTCTCTGAGATACTCTTGGCTTTCCTTTGTGTAATACTCTGAAAAATGTCCTTCTTCTCCACATGAGTAGCAGGCTTGGGCGAAAAATCTGTTTAGGCCTTCACCATCAGGGTCTTGAATAACTTCGTCCATCACGGGTTCTTCTAAACTTTACCTGAGGGCTTCTTTCATGGCTTCCTTCCGCTGCTTGGTAATTTCTTGTACCTTGGGGTAAATCTGGCATTAAGCAGGGTAGTGTGTAGTTCCTTCACATAGGAAACAAGTAACCTGCCCAGTTGGGCATTCTTCAGCTGGGTGATTTCCGTCACAATGAGGGCATCCATCCTTGTGTTCTTCATTGGCGTGTCCTATTTCTCCGCAAATCTTGCAGGCACAAGGTTTCTTCATCGGGTTATCCTAGTGCTTCCGAATGAGACGGGATCTTAACAAAGTCTTCTTGAATTCCTCCCAAGTTCTTGCTCCATTGCATCCTTGTATGGCTTGATGCATTTTCCACCAGGTTGCAGCACTTTTTGTAAAGTACTGAAGAGCGTATTGAACCTCATACTTGCTTCCAATCAAGTTGTTCCTGAAGTGATCCTCCATATTCTGAATCCATAGTTCTACCTCCCGTTGAGTCATCGGTCCAGAGAATACTAGTCCTTCTTCATTCACCATCTATTGGATCCAAAGGTTTTGGGATGAGATACGAGAGAAGAGTGGAGGGAGATACACACAATACAAACAATAGTTTTGAAGAAACGGGTTTTCTTTTGTGCCTGTCGAAAAAACATCAAAAAATTGACAACTCACAAATCGCCGTATCTAACGTAAGTATATAACAGGGGTTTGGTCTTCTAAGGGTCAAATAATTCTTCAGATTCTTCAAGTTCTTCAAGTATTTGGAGTCTTCAACTGTTGTAGCATCAACTCCTCTAATGCCTGGTGAAATCCTCTTTACTCTGAAATGGTCATCGATTGTCCGATATCTTGTCCTTCTTGGAGCAGCTTCAGTTGATCCTCCGTGTGGTCAAAAGGGAAAGGGGTATATTCTAACTATTTGAGGTAGGAGAGGATATTTGATAAAATCAGAAAAATGAGAAGTAATAGATTCTTATAAAATAAAGTTTTAGAGATTTCCTGTCCTGGAAGCTTTCCAGTTTCTAGGGTCACGTCCTATAGTCAACCTGGCTCTAATACCATATCTATAGCGACCCGACCTCAGACGGTCAAGTCTCTGTGTATCTGTGCCATCCCTGGATCGGTATGCTGGCACACACAGTACATCAATGTATATATCAAAGTGCAATCACATGCATAAATAACGTAAAACTGATATATATACCTCATAAGTCTCAGCACAAACAAACAATCGGGTGTGGAGTCCCATCAACGCCATCGGCAGGTTGAGTGTAGACTGTAACCCTATATCGTACTCTTACTCGTCGAAAGAAACATATCTGCAACATGAGACGTTGCAGCCATGTAGGTCAGTACATTGAATGTACCGACAAGATCACTATAAGAAAAATAGATGATAAACTATACTATATGCAATATGGCTTTGTGGCTCGGTATCTGAGTTTTGTTTGCATAAAAACTGGTTTTATTTTGCCTACATCAAAGGAATTAACCAGAGTTTGTACTATGGAGTTTTCTATCATGACATGGTTCCGCCAACCGATGTCTCATAGCCCAAATCATCATAAGTTGCCCACAATTAAATTATCAGTCCGTTGTTGAGAGTTCCAAGATAGATCCAAGTCCAGATGCTCAAATTGTCCGTAACCGGGGTCACGGCTAATAGATTAGGTTTAAACCCTCTGCATAGGTTTGTACACTTTACCCGCAAGATTCGATCCTTCTTTTTACGTTCTCGTACTTCAGGGTGTTTGAGAACAAGACGACTGAAACATGGTTTTCCAAAGAGTTCCCCTGACCACTGTCCGGTCCTCATCCAATCCTACCGTAGTTCTACATCTGCTAGCTCCGTCCCAGCCAGAGTCACCACTAGGGTCAACCCAGCCAGAGCCCATAGTGACTTGCGGTTGCACAGGTAAGCTTCCGGGTACGAAGTATTCTTCCGTCTCTTTGAGTCTCGGTGAAGCTTTCCGCAAGATGTCATGGCGCTTCTCCATTTATCCCAGCCATCCACTGGTTTCTCTAGGGTGCCTATCAACCGTCCTTCACCCAGTAAACTGTATTGAATTCTTGTCTCGAGTCTCAAAATCTTGAGGTCTTGAAGTCTTGAGGCCTTGAAAATGCAGTCCTTGCAGATGCCATCATGGAGTTGTCGTCATTGGTGTAGAGTCCTCCATTCTCGCACCACTCTCGTGCACTCATACCAAACCCCGCCTACTATAGCATAGCATTAAAACTATATAACGTCTCGGGCTTGGTAATAGGGAGATGGGTTCCTACCTCATGCATTCTAGTCAACTACAAGATTCAGTAACACTAGTGGAGGGATTTTTTAAATGGTGCTACTACATGCAAATAAAATATAGGTATGAAAAACATGGCCAAAGTAAACTTGCCTGGTAAGTTGATGAAGATAACAACACTCTCGAAAATAACTTGATAGGACTATACGCAACTCTCTGATGAAATCTATAATAACAAACATGACATTCACATAAGCAAGCATTCTAGCAAGCAAATCTAACAATGAAAAGAAAACTCAATAAGAAAACCCAATACAAAACAAATAACACATGGAAAGAACTAATAGGGGAAAACTATAAAGAACCTACTAGGAAACCCTTTTGCCTTAACTACAAAAATAGTTTTGTCCTAAGCAAAATTAACAAAGAAAATACTAAACTAATAATTTTAACAGAAAATAAAATTTAAATCAACTAAGTTAACATAAAGTATTTTTCATAAAGTTTTACTAGCAAAAGGAAAGACATAAAAAGCTAAATTAAAACTCTAATTATGCTTAAAACAAAACAAGTAAGAAAAAACATTTTATTTTTCTGTAAATAAAAGTTCACCCTCTAATACTACACAAACAAATCTGAACTAAAATATAACAGAGGTGAAAATAAATTTTAAAATAATTAAAACAACAGAAAACAACAGCAAGTTAAAAATAACTAGCGCAGTGTTGTTTTCGTGAAAAACTAATTTTAATAAAATCTATAAGTATCCAAATTAATCCTACTGCTATGCAAGATCAAAATAAAGCAGTGGCAAAAAGAATCACCTAAAAATATTAATTCTAGCCCATATTATAGCAGAAATACTAATCTGACTAAAACCCATCTAAAACAATTTTTTTAAAACTAAAACATGGCCGAATCTATTTTGTACAGAAACTTTAGGAAATTTGCAGACTAGAGCAAAAAGAATCAATCAAAAACTCTAAATAACCTAAGAGATATAGAATTTACGAATATAAACTTTTCTGTTTTAAAAACAGAAAAGAAAGTACAGAAAAAAAAACAAACGGGTGCTATTGGGCCTAGGGGGGTGCGATCTGTAACTACCAAACGCTCGGGCGAAACTCAATACGTACACGTGCGTTTATTTTTCTATAGAATAAAACCGATCAGCTGGTTTGATCAGAATCGTACTAAACTGCTACAAAAAAACCATAACTAAAACCGTTCTAATGAAAATAAAACGATCTACTAAACCGATCTAATCTAACACAACGTTTCGATCTAATGAGAAAAAGAAAACACTAGCAACCAAAGGAGAGGGTTCGTTCTTACAGAGAGGAAACGGGCGAGGCAGAGAAGAAGAGGCCGGTGGGTGGCGGGGCTCTGGTCGGCGGCAGCGTCGGCGAGGATGTCTAGGTGATGCGGGGGTTTGGGGGCGTCCGATTTTCTGTGGACGGTGAGGCGAGGGAACGTCGGGGTTGAGCGTAGCATCGAGGTGAACTTCGTGAACTTCGGTGGCGTTGTGAGGTCGAGGTGATGGCTCCGGTGCTTTCTGGACGTCTGAAACATGCCAAAGAGGATCACAACGATGATGGATAGTAGTCTATGGAAGGAAAAGTTTCGATGATGCTTACACGCGTCGGAATCAACCGGTGAACCGCGTAAACTCCGGCGAGATCCAAACGACAAGGGTGTGCGATACGGTGAGTTTTGGTGAGGGGTTTCAAGGGGAATTGGAAGAGGAGGGTCGTGACTATTTATAGGACATGAGGCTTGGACGAGGGGTTGACTCGGGATAGGGTTCCCACAAAGATTGAACGCGACCGCGGCGGCGTGAGCATGTACGGGTACAATCCTGTTATGTACGTACATGGAGAAGAAAGAGCGGGGTGGGGTCCATGCGCCAGGGAAAAAAACTAGAGAGAGAGCAGTGATCGGGCGAGCGAGGGAGGTGGCGGCAGCTCCTGGGAGTGAGCATGCGTGCGTGCATGCGCAGCCCTAGCGCTGGCCTGGGCTGGGCCGGACGGCGCTCCTCGCGTGGCGGCCTTCTTTGTTTTTTTAAAACAACAAAAAGAAAAAAAACAGAATAATAATAAAACAAATAATATAGGCATATTATATACCAAAATTCTCAGAATAAAAATTCCTAAATTATGAACATATTTTCATGATGAAATAAAATAAGTTTTTGTAAATAATATTTTTTTGCAACAACTCCAAAATGAAGGGGAATTTGAGTTTCATATAAATTGTCAAATATTGTCTCTAATTTTTGTAGTGTCATATTACTCCTCTCATATTATTATTTTATCAAAGAATTGTTTTTTCTGACAAGCTTCAAACTAAAAAATAAATAGAGATTCAAAATGAAAAAAATATATTGGGAAAGTCCTTTTATTCCATCTCATTTGATTTTATTTTTTTCAAATTCCACTCACTTTCAAACAAACAATCAATCATACAATCACATTTATTTAATTAATATAACATTCCAAAATTTAGAATTTTGGGATGTTACAAGCAACCCATCATCTACTTATTACTTCCCAATGCCTTCCCCATCATGTACTTATTACTTCCCAATGTGTTCCGCTACTCCACACTTATAGCTCTTAGTGCATTCATTGCATGGCAATCCCTACTCCTCACATGGATGTCAGTTGATGGGCATCTCCATAGCCCGTTGGTTAGCCGCATCGCTGTGAGACTTTCTTACTTTTTTGTCTTCTATATATTTACCCCCATCATCATACTCTATTCCACCCGTAGTGCTATAACCATGGCTTGCACTCATGTATTGCGTGAGAGTTGAAAACCATCAAGCACGTTATAAAGTATGAACCAATTGCTCGGCTTGTAATCGGGGTTGTGCATGATAAATACTTTTTTTAAGAAGACAGAGCATGACAAGACTTTATGATTTTGTAGGGATAGCTTACTTTAGCGTTGATATTTTGAAAGACAAGATTGTTTGTTGGGATGCCTGAGTGTTGATGTCTTTATGTCAAATTATAGACTATTGCTTTGAATCACTTATGTCTTAATATTCATGCCATAATTAGATATATGCTCAAGTTTATGCTAGGTAGTATTCCACATCAAAAATTATCCTTTTTATCATTTACCTACTCGAGGACGAGAAGGAATTAAGCTTAGGGATGCTAATATGTCTCCGTCATATGTATAATTTTTGATTGTTTCATGCCAATATTATACAACTTTCACATATTTTTGGCAACTTTTTATATGATTTATTGGACTAACCTATTGATCTAGTGCCCAGTGCCACTTCCTGTTTTTTGCATGTTTTGTATCGCAGATAATCCATATCAAACGTAGTCCAAATGCAATAAAATTTTACGGAGAATTGTTTTGGAATATATATGACTTTTGGGAGTTGGAATCACCGCAAATGGAGGCCCATGGTGTCTACTATGTAACTTTATTCTTGTAGACAAGTGTTGGGCCTCCAAGCTCAGAGTTTTGTAGGACAGTAGCAATTTTCCCTCAAGTGGATGACCTAAGGTTTATCAATCCATGAGAGGTGTACGATGAAGATGGTCTCTCTCAAAAGACCCTCCAACCAAATATCTAGTGTCCCCAACACACCCAATACAATGGCAAATTGTATATGTGCAATAGTTCAGCGAAGAGATGGTGATAGAAGTGTAATATGGATGGTAGAAATGTATTTTTATAATCTGAATAAATAAAAACGGCAAGCTAGCAAATAGTAAACGGGCACAGAAACGATATTGCAATTCTTGAAAATGAGGCCTAGGTTCCATACTTTCGTAGTGCAATCTCTCAAGAATGCTAATATAATTGTCTCATATAACCGTCCCTCAACGTGAAACAAAGAATCACTCCAAAGTTCCTATCTAGCAGAGAACATAAGACATAATTGTTTGTAGCGTACGAAACCACCTCAAAGCTATTCTTTCCGATCAATATATCCTAGAGTTTCTACTAAAATAACACGAAGCTATTCTTTGCGATTGATCTAACCAAGAGTTCGTACTAAAATAACACCAAAGCAAATTCGTATTCCTAATATTCAATCCAACACAAAGAACTTCAAAGAGTGCCCCAAGATTTCTACCGGAGAAACAAAGACAAGAACGTGCATCAACCCCTACGAATAGATTACCACAATGTCACCTCGGGAATCCGCGAGTTGAGTGCCAAAACATATATCAAGTCAATCAATATGATACCTCATTGTCACCACGAGTATTCAATTGTAAGACATATATCAAGTGTTCTCAAATCAATAAAAGTATTCAATCCGATAACAACGAAATCTCAAAGGGAAAAACTCAATTCATCACAACAACATAGAGAGGGGAAAACACCATATGATCCGACTATATTAACAAAGCCCGTGATACATCAAGATCATGACATCTGAAGAACACGAGAGAGAGAGAGAGAGAGATTAAACACATAGCTACTGGTACAAACCCTCAGCCCCGAGGGTGGACTACTCCCTCCTCATTGTGGTGGCCGTCAGGATGATGAAGATGACCAGCGGTGATGATTTCCCCCTCCGGCAGAGTGCTAGAACGAGGTCTAGATTGGTTTTCGGTGGCTATAGATCCTTGCGGCGGCAGAACTTCTGATCTACGTTAACCCCGAGGGTTTTTGGAATTTTGGGGAGTTTATATGGTAAAGAGGGGGTGCAGGAGGCCACCGAGGTGGGCACAACCCACCTGGGCGCGCCTGGGCCCCCAGGCGCACCCTGGTGGGTTGTGCCCCCTAGGGGCACCCCCAGGTGCTTCTATGGCCCATCCTGGTTGTTCTGGTCCATAAAAATTTTCCAAAAAGTTTCACGGTGTTTGGACTCTGTTTGATATTGATTTCCTACAATGTAAAAACAAGCAAAGAACAGCAACTGGCACTGGGCACTGGGTCAATAGGTTAGTCCCAAAAAATGATATAAAGTTGCTATAAAATGATTGTAAAACATCCAAGAATGATAAAATAACAACATGAATACTTCATGAATTACAGATACGTTTGAGACATATCGGCCCACACAGCCCACAAGACACAAGGGCGCGCCCCAGACCCCTAGCACATGGTGGTGGGTTGTGCCCTCCTGCAATGTCGGTTGGAGCTCTAATTAGGGCGCAAGGAAGCTTATATCCAGAAAAAAATTGTGTTAAAATCTCAGCGCAATCAGAGTTAAGGATCTCCCGGAATATAAGAAACAGTTTTCGGCCATATCACGGGAACGGGAAACAGAACAGAATAGAGAGGGAGATCCAATCTCGGAGGGGCTCCCGCCTCTCCACCGCCATGGAGGCCATGGACTAGAGGGGGAAATATCCTCCCATCTAGGGGGAGGCCAAGGAAGAAGAAGGTGGGGGCTCTCTCCCCTTCTCGCCCAGTGGCGCCGGAGTGCCGCCGGGGCTAGGATCGTGATGGTGATCTACATCAACAATCTTTCTACCGTCAACACCAACTTTCTCCTCCTCTATGCAGCAGTGTAACACCCCTTCCCCTCGATGTAATATCTACTTAAACATGGTGCTCAACTCCATGTATTATTCCCCAATGATCTATGGTTATCCTATGTTGTTTGAGTAGATCCGTTTTTTCCTATGGGTTAATCGTGATCTTGGTTGGTATGATTGTATATTTTATTTATGGTGATGTCCTACGGTGCCCTCCGTCTCATGCAAACATGAGGGGCCCTCGTTTTAGGGTGTTGCAATACGTTCATGATTCACTTATGGTGGCTTGCGAGAGTTATAGAAGCATAAACCCGAGTAGGTGGGTCATTGCATATGGGATAAAGAGGACTTTATACTTAATTCTATGGTTGGGTTTCACGACCTTAATGATCTTTAGTAGTTGCGGATGCTTGCTAGAGTTCCAATCATAAGTACATATGATCCAAGTAGAGAAAGTATGTTAGCTCATGCCTCTCCCTCATATAAAATTGCAAGAATGATTACCGGTACTTGTTATGGATTGCCTAGGGAAAAATGAATTTCTTGTTGACAAAAGCTATCCACTTTTATTACCTTACAATTTTTTCATAGTTTTATTCTCGCAAAGTACTCATAGTTTTATCCTTGCAAAATAGTTTCATACTTGTTTCCGGTAAAGCAAACGTCAAGTCTGCGTAGAGTTGTATCAGTGGTGGATAGAACTTGAGGTAATGTTTTTTCTACATTTAGCTCCTCATCGGGTTCGACACTCTTATTTATCAAAGAAGGCTACAAACAATCCCTATACTTGTGGGTTATCAAGACCTTTCCGCAGATTCGTAACTTTGATTGCACTGAGAGTTTAACACGATTTTTCCGGATATAAGCTTCCTTGTACCCAAAGTAGAGCTCCAACCAACATTCTAGGAGGGCACAACCCACCACCACGCAGCAGGGGCCTGGGGCGCGCCCTGCTGTCTTGTTGGCTGTGTGGGCCTCCGTTTGCGGTGATTCCAACTCCCAAAAATTACATATATACAAAAATAATTCTCCGTAAAATTTTATTGCATTTGGACTTTGTTTGGTATGTATTTTTTGTGATACAAAAACATGCAAAAAACAGGAACTGGCACTGTGCACTGGAGCAATAGGTTAGTCCAATAAATCATATAAAAAGTTGCCAAAATATGTGAAAGTTGTATAATATTGGCATGAAACAATCAAAAAATATAGATACGAGGGAGACGTGTCAGCATCCCCAAGCTTAATTCCTGCTCGCCCTTGAGTAGGTAAATGATGAAAAAGATAATTTTTGATGTGGAATGCTACCTAGCATAAACTTGATCATATATCTAATCATGGCATGACTATTAAGACATAAGTGATTCAAAGCAATAGTCTATAATTTGATATAAGACATCAATACTCAAGCATCCCAACAAACAATCATGCCTTTCAAAATATGAACACAAAAGTAAGCTATCCCTACAAAATCATATAGTCTTGTCATGCTCTGTCTTCTTAAGACCAAGTATTTATCATGCACAACCCCAATGATAAGCCGAGCAATTGGTTCATACTTTTTAAAACGCTTCAGCTTTTTCAACCCTCACGCAATACATAAGCGCAAGCCATGGATATAGCACTATGGGTGGAATAGAGTATGATGATAGGGGTAAATATATAGAAGACAAAAAAGTAATAAAGTCTCACATCGACGTGGCTAACCAATGGGCTATGGAGATGAACATCAATTGATATCAACATGAGGAGTAGGGATTGCCATGTAACGAATGCACTAAGAGCTATAAGTGTGGAGTAGGGGGAGGCATTGGCTGAACAATTGGTGCCGAAATCAAGGCTTTCTTAAGTATTTCAAATGCTTCTACACAATCATCATCGAAAACAAAAGGAACATATTTTTGCAAGAGATTAGTGAGAGGCCTAGATATTTTAGAGAAGTCTTTAATAAACCTCCTATAGAAACCAACATGGCCGAGGAAACTTCTTTTAACTTTGATATCTTTAGGACACAACATCTTTTCAATAGCATCTACTTTAGCTTTATCAACTTCAATACCTCTTTCAGAAATTTTATGCCCCAAGACAATAAATTCATTAACCATAAAGTGGCACTTCTCCCAATTCAAGACAAGATTAGTTTCTTCACATCTCTGCAAAACTCGATCAAGATTGCTTAAGCAAGCATCAAAAGAAGCTTCGTAAACACATAAATCATCCATGAAAACCTCAACAATCTTTTCACAAAAGACAGAGAATATAGCAGTAATACATCTTTGAAAGGTAGTAAGTGTGTTGCATAAACCAAAAGGCATACGTCTATAACCAAAAGTACCAAAAGGGCAACTAAAAGTGATCTTTTCCTGATCATCTTTTGACACAGGTATTTGGGAGAAACTAGAATAACCATCTAGAGAAAGCAAAAATGAGTTTGTTTGGACAATTTTCTAGCATTTGATCAATAAAAGGTAGATGTTAATGATCTTTTCTAGTAGCTTTGTTTAATTTGCGAAAATCAATTACCATTCTATAACATGTAATAATTCTTTGTGGAATCAATTCATTCTTATCATTAGGAACAACAGTAATACCTCCCTTCTTAGGGACACAATGAACATGACTGACCCATCTACTATCAGCAATAGGATAAATTATACCTGCCTCGAGAATCTTTAATATTTCATTTCTTACCACTTCTTTCATCTTGGGATTTAACCGTTGATGATGATCAACAACTGGTTTAGCATCAGGCTCCACATTAATTTTGTGCTGACATAGAGTGGGACTAATTCCCTTAAGATCATCAAGAGTATATCCAATAGCGACACGGTGCTTCTTCAGAGTTTTCTATAATTTTTTACTTCATCTCTGAAAGGTTAGCACTAATAATAACAGGATATATCTTCTTTTCATCAAGATAAGCATATTTCAAAGTATTAGGTAATTGTTAAACTCAAACACGGGGTCACCCTTGGGTGAAGGAGGATCCCCAAGGATTTCAAAAGGCAAATTGTGTTTCAAAACAGACCCTTGATTAAAGAATATTTCATTTAATTCCTTTCTTTCATTCCTAAACATATCATTTTCATGGTCTAGAAAATTGTTCTAAAGGATCAGTAGGAGGCACGACAATAGAAGCAAGACCAATAATTTCATCTTTACTAGGCAATTCTTTATCATGGGGTTGTCTACGAAATTTAGAGAAATTAAAATCATGAGATATATCCGCTAGACCAACAGTAACAATATCTTTCTCACGGTCCATCTTAGCACTAACAGTATTCAAGAAAGGTCTACCAAATATAATGGGATAAAAATCATCTTGTGGGGAAGCAAGAATAAGAAAATTAGTAGGGTATTTTATTTTCCCACACAAGACTTCAACATCTCTAACAATCCCAATTGGTGATATAGTATCTCTATTGGCAAGCTTAATAGTAACATCAATATCTTCTATCTCACTAGGTGCAATAGCATTCATAATTTCTTTATATAAAGTAAAAGGAATTGCACTCACACTAGCACCCACATCACATAAGCCATGATAACAATTCTCCTATTTTAACAGAAACTATAGGCATGCCAACAACATGTCTATGTTTATCTTTAATATCGGGTTTAGCAATCCTAGGAGCTTCATCACAGAAATAAATAACATGCCCATCAATATCATGAACAAAGAGATCTTTAACCATAGAAATACTAGGTTAAAATTTAATTTGTTCAGGGGGTGTAGGTGTTCTAGTATAACTCTTACGAACCACAGTTGAAGCTTTAGCATGATCCTTTATTCTAACAGGAAAAGGTGGTTTCTCAATATAAGCAGTAGGAACAATTGGATCAACATTATAAATAATAGTTTATTCTTCAACTTTAATAGGTTCTACTACTTTAACTTCAATGGGAGGATGATATTTAAACCACTTCTCCTTAGGGAGATCAACATGAGTAGCAAAGTATTCATAGAAAGGAGCTACTATCTCAGAGTCAAGCCCATATTTAGTGCCAAAATCACGAAAAGCATCAGTATCCCACTACTAGGGAAAAGCCTAGTAGTAGCATGGGTTTAATGCCTATTAGTAGCATGGGTAACCGTGCTACTAGTAAGGCGCTATAGCTATTACTTAGCATCAGTGCGTGCCGCACACGCTACTGCTGAGACATATAGCCACAGCGCGTGTTTACTCTAATGCTACTGCTAATCTAACTAGTAGTAGCGTGTTTCCTGTCCATCGCGTCTAATTTTTTTTCATTTTTAGTGTATTTATATGCCGTTATACAAATTTTTGTATAATACCATTATGAGGTTGTTATATCAATATGTCCATAACAGGTGTCAAATGAAGGTGGATTAGGTTCAAGTGGAGGCAACATGTGGTGCATGTCAAAAGTATACTACTAATCCAAACTTGATCTAGTTTGGACTAGTAGTACTTTCGATGTGCACCACATGTGGCCTCGACTTGAATCTAATCCGCCAACACAAGCTATTTAATCATCATCATAGTCATTACCACCAACGGTAGCTATTTCATCATAGTCATAGTGTAGCACACATCATCATCTTCAAACTCATTCTAGCAAGCTAATCACCACCAACACTAGCTGAGGTAGCTATGTAATCAAAACAAACACTAGCTAATAATAATCATCATAGTCATTACCACCAACACTAGCTATTTGATCATCATAACTCATTTCTAGCTAGCTAATCACTCCTGCTGCTCTCTCTCGGGTAAAATAGCATAAAACATGTGTAGCACTCCTGCTTCATCATGTTGGAGCATGCAGATGAACCTATCTCCTAATCGTGGGCTGCGCTTCTAATTGTTGCCCCCTAGTAATTCTCTGTGACCGTTCACAATTTTGCTCCAGTCTTTCACTATTAAGCATTCCTCGCTTTTAGAAATCCTGAATGCACTGAAGTGCATTATAGGATGTCTTGGTCGTAAGCTAACCATTCTCATGCGACCTTTAGTCTCGATCCAATGAGGCACAACATTCATCGGGAGTCCCTGTTGAAGAACATCGTATAGTAACATACTTAGCAATGAAGTTTAGCAAATAATGTATGCAAAAGATGCACTGAGGACAAATAGTAAACATTTTACCATCTTTCCTAAATAGATGTGACCGTAGTTCAATACGAACACTATTGGTCACATGTTTTGAGTACTAAGATTTTTAAGTCCAGGAAAATAATTTGTCTTGACAGTATGAAGATCCTCAAGCCATGAAACATAATGACCTATCTCCTCGCAGTTTAGTTCAGCCTCGGGACAGTGGACGGCCATGTCTACCAAGCCGGACATGTTTGCTTTAATGGAAATAAGCTGTCAATAGAAATTAGTTGTCAACTATTTTTGAATAAACAATATCGAAGACATAAATATGGTTGAGAAACTCAAATAATGGTATAACTGGAGGCGTCTGCACATTGACCCAGATGTCGATATTACCTTCAATATCATCTTCCGGATGAATATCAAAGGTGATAACCATACAGGCTCAAATGTATAAGTCTTGCATAGTGCTTGCCATGTTTTGCATTCAAATAGGTGTAGGTGTCTGTGTTGTATAATTTTGCGTGGAAAGTATAACCATGCTCAGTCTTCAAGTAAACTCTCTTTACCTCCATAGTAGTTTTCATAGGACTATAACCTATTTTATCCAAGACAAAAACTCTTGCATGGCAGGGGATACGCTAGTAGAATAGTAAAAAAAATTATAAGTTGAAGCAAATGAAGCAGATGTCATGCTTAATTATGAAAAAAGACTTGTCGTTGTGACTTATTGTATCCACTTCGAAGTTCTCGTCCAGCTTGATGCTGAAGCGCATATCATCATCTGCGAAGATTTTGTCGCACAGGCCGTGCTCGTCTTCGCAGTATTCACGAATACCGAAATCCTTTTCGTCGTTAGACATTTCCTATGTTCATAGTTTAAACATTAATTGAAAATAGATCGAAGAAAACTATCAGGATACTCAACACACAAATCCGGGGCACTCGATATTTCCTACATATTCTGGCACAAGTCATGCCAAAATTCACGGAAAAATCCGGCATGACCTTTGCTAAAATAGGACATATCGAGCGTCTGAAATTTGCCGGAACGGAAATGAATCAACACTCCGGCAAAACATAGGCCACTCGAAGGTGTATCCTGCAAACATGACCGACCACTTGGGCAAGCGCATATCCTATTTGAGCAACACAAGATATACATTTCAAAATATCTTATAGGACTCATATTGACATGAGCATTCACTAAAGAAACCAAATCGTAAAATAAATAAGTATTCAAATTAGCATGCATTCAATAAGCAAAAGTAAATCATCTCATGCGTCTGTACATCGTCAAATATTATCACTAATACATCCCGAATAGTATCATACATATAACATCAATAATACAACTAAAACCCTAGCGCACGACGGGTATCGGTGCAGGCGGTGGACACCAAAGAGAAGGAACCATCACATGATCATATCTCCAGTGAGATCCCCGGAGAACCTGCCAAGTATTGGTGAACCTATGCTCCAACGCAAAAAAGTAGCGACGGACGTGCGCGTCCTCCTCGCTGACACGGTGACGTACCACCTCCGCGGGGTCCTCAAGCCTCTGCACCGTCACTGGCCCATGCGACCGCCACCAAAGAATGTTCAGGTCAACGATGGGCTGGCTCCTCACCAAGCTGCGCCCCCTGTAGGTAGCGCCTCCCAGTACCAGCCCGGTGGAGCCCAGTCCCGGACATGGCCCATCTGGTCAAACAGGTGTCCTCCGCTGAGTCGACAACGAGGATGTGGGATAGGCATCGTCAACATCGGTGCGGCAAAAATTGCTTTAACTAAAAAAATAACAACAAATGTGACACGTTCAACTAGTTCTATTAATTCAACTAGTTCTTACTAAAAATAAACTTACTATAAATAAAATAAACTAGTACCTAGTTCTTACTAACTAATTAGTACCTAGGAACTACTGCCCTAATTACCATCTAATTTGATGAACCTAGGGGTGGAAAGTGGTAGCAGATATTCCAATTATCCAACTTAAAAGTGAAATAAGTGGTCAAATTTTACTCGTTTTATTATGCATTACAACAGTGTTTATTCATCATCTAAGAAAACATCCGAGCCGCATCCGTATTCGATAACATCCGCATCCGATTCGTTTCCACCCATAGATGAACCCTAACTAATTTGATGCAACTGAAATTTGAAGAACCCTAGGCAGAGGTAGGGGATGGGGAGGAGCAGGCGTGCTCACCTCGGGTGCCTGCGACAAGGGAGGGGCAGGCAGCGTCTAGGTCGGGGTCGAGGCTCAGGCGCGCGACGGAGGGCGACGTCGAGGTCGGAGTCAGGGCGGCGTCGAGGTCGGGGTCGGGGGCGGCGTCGAATCTGGGGTTGAGGACGGTATCGAGGGTGTGCGGAGAGCGATGAGAGAGCGCGCGACGGCCGACGAGCGATGGCAGCAGCGACAGTGGAGGAGTTGGATTTGGGGGAAATGGCCGTGGGGAAGAACGAACCACGCGGTTAAGTCAGAAATAGCAGTAGCGCATTTCAGGAAGTGCGCTACTCCTAAGCTAGCTACAGCGCGTTCCTCGATACGCGCTACTGCTATTCCTTTCTCTTTTTCCCCTTTTTCATTTATTTTTCTTTACATTTTATTTTTTCCTTTCACCTTTTTCTATTTCTTTCATTTTCATTTATTTTTCTATTTGCTTTCCATTTAATTTTATTTCCTTTAGAAGTAGCACCTTTCAGCGTCAAAGCGCTACTACAAAGCAAGTAGCGGTAGCGCGGTTCAGCGTAGATCGCTACTACTATGTGTAGCCTATCGGCTAAGCTATGGGAATTTTACTAGTAGCGCTTTTATCTTCAGGCACGCTACTGCTACAACTATATCTGTAGCGCCGTTTACATCAGCGCGCTACTGCTACTTAGCACCAGCGTGCTTTCTTAACACGCGCTACTGCTAAAGTTCTATGTATAAGGTTTTCCCTATGTAGCGACCCGACCCGAATGGATCAAGTCTCTGTGCTTAAGTGTCGTCCCTGGATCGGTATGCTGACACACACAGTACTCGAGGATTTATAACAGAGGTAAATCACATGTAAAAGTAACATAAATACTATTACCTCAATCCAAAATAGCGGAAGTAACAAGGTTGTGGATTCCCATCAACACCAACGGCAAAGTTGAGTGTAGAAATCGTAACCCTAACGTAACACTTACTCTCGTAAGATAATCCTGCAACATGAGACGTTGCAGCCACAAAGGGTCAGTACATTGAATGTACTGACATATTCACACCATAGAGAGAAATGATGAACAATGGCTATCATTACATGCATATATGGCTGGTGGAAAGCTCTATGGTTACAGTTTTGCGTAAAGCCAATTTTTCCCTACTGCAAAGGAATAAATTTTATTTAACTATCTTGGTGGTTGTTAAACATTGAAAATGGTTGACAGCATTCTCAATCCCAATTAAGCATCATCGTTAAACAAACCCAGCAAAATTAATTTTAGAGTAACATGTTGAGATTCACATGATAATCCAGGTACTAGATACTCAAGATGTCCATAACCAGGGACACAGCTAATCATGATTAGTTTATACACTCTGCAGAGGTTTGCGCACTTTTCCCCACAAGACTCGATCGCCTCCGTTTGGTTTCTCGCACTAAATGGTGTTTGAGAAGACGGATGACCGAGACATAGTCTTTTAGAAGCGCTAGCACCTTACGATCGGGTAGACCATTACACCTACTTTCCCCTACATCTGCTAGTCTACCACTGTAAGAGTTCGCACAACTTAATCAACTATGCTAGAGCCCATAATAACTTGTGGCTGCACACGGAAGTTTCTAGCATGAATAATCTCATGATCCCTTTGAGCCTGGGTGGCGGTCCATAAAGAAAACAGGCAATCCTGGAATACCCAGGTACCTCAATCCACCCAGATGTGTGTTTAAGTTGCCACCTTAAGTAAACCATTAATTAACAATCTCACATCTGTCATGGATTTCACTCACCCAATCCACGTCTACTAGCATAGCATGGCATAATAAGCAAACGTAGATGTAACTCCCAAAGGTTTGAAAATAAATAGGTAATAGGTACTACCTCAACTACTTCCCAAACCCACAATTTAATTAGATCCTAATCATGCAATGTGTGAGGATTGATCTAATGCAATAAAACTAGGTAGAAAGAAAACATGATCAAAGTGTTACTTGCCTTGCTGATGATCCGGGAAACCTAGCGATTCGAAGTAGCAAGCGGCGCACTCCGGGTACTCTATCACAAACAAACAAGCATACAATAAGTACTCAACTAACGCACAGGTAAAACTCAAATAAGAGATCTAACCAGAAAGTTCAACTTAAGAACTCCGGTTGGCAAAAAGAATCAAATCGAACAAAGCAACGAAAGACAACGGTGGGGCGGCGGCAGCGCTAGGGCGGCAGGGGCTGGGCACTAGGGTTTGAGGGGGGGGGGTCCGGCTGGGCCCCCCGGCTTATAAAGCCGAACGGGCCTAGTGTCCGGGTCGGACACGGCCCGTAGGTCGGTTGCGTTTTTTTAAATAGTTACGCTCGGAAAAAAACAAAAGGAATACTAAACGGACTCCAAAAATCCCGAAATAAATTTTCCCCTGCTTCTCAAATCAAGACGCACAGAATGAACATTTATTTGGGGCCTAAATGCAATTTTGAAAAACAAGCATTTTTCCTAAATTCAAATAAAATAACAAATAAAGCCAGATAAAATCTTATTTGATTTTTTGTTAAATCCTCAATATTTCTTTATTTTGGGAAAGTCATTTTATTCCCTCTCTCATATTTTTGTAATAGAAATAATTGAAGATAAAATAAATCAAATCAAATGATCCTATTTTCAAAATTTGAGACAACTCAAATATGAAAATAACGAAATCCCCAACTTTCTCCGAGGGTCCTTGAGTTGCGTGAAATTTCTACGATCAACCAAAATGCAATAAACATGAAATGCAATGATGATCTTGTGTATAACATTCCAAGTTGAGAATTTGGGATGTTACACCCTAATAGTGTCCATGAAAGATTTAACACAATCAAACTTAAGGTTTATACCCGACTCTTTACCTTCATCAAGTTTCCAATATTCAGAGTTGCGTTTAATTCTTCCAATAAATCCAATTTTAATTAAATATCCTTCTTCATAAAAGAACCAGTACAAGAAGTATCAAGCTTGGATTGATCATTACGAGAAAGTCGAGCATACAAATTCTGAATAATTATTTCTATTGAGAGCTCATGATTGGGGCATGAATATAACATTGACTTAAGCCTCCCCCAAGCTTGAGCGATAGTTTCTCCTTCATGAGGCCAAAAATTATATATACTAGTCGTCAACCCGTGCGACTGCACGGGCTAGTTATTTTGGTAACTACTTTGAGGAATTTTTTTTAATATTGGTTAAATATAAGAACACACGGTTATGAATTTATGCTCTTGAATTAAATTCTTACCACAGTTTCTTCTTTAGTCATACATTTAAGTAACATTTTTATATCCCATCAAAACACATTAGTTTGTTTTCCTTGGCCTACAATATCTTAATGGTTTCTTCATTATGTGTCAAAAGCTGCCAAAAAATATTTAAAAAATTCATAGTCTATGAAAGAAGTTCCACCATTTATTTACACTCCTCCGTGTGTATTTATTATATAAATATGTTCCATGGAAAAAGTGAAGCATACAATCACTAATGCTTCAGTTGTGGAAACAAATGATATTCGGATGTTTACAAACAAAACTGCTAACAATATTTTCTTAATTATAGTGTACAATTGTTGAACCACAGAGAGCAGATTGATGTTTGTATCATGCCATACTATGAAGCAACTAAATAAACTTGAGTTCATGAAGTTCTGCCATGCTGTTATGTTGAGAAACACATGATTTCTTCATATACTAATTAGGAATTGTCCACATGGAATTGTTGGACCATTGTACACACTAAACATCACAAACACAATAAGTTTGTTTTTCACTATATAATTATAAAAAATTATAAAAAATCATATAAACATATAAACATACACAATTTTCTCAGATAATAGTACACCTTCAGTGTCATCTCTTCCATGTACCTAAAAGAGAATCTCCCAGTAGCAGCCACTTAATTATTTGCCCAATCTCATAAATCAAGTGGAAGTGCGATCAAATATTCAAATGTTTATACAGACCACATGTATTGCTTTGGTTCCCAGGTGTCATATGATCCACATCACTTTACAAAATATTAAAAATTGATTATATATCAGCAAGAAATAGATATGGTGTGGGCTAAGATTAATATAATGAATTACACAAAGAAAAATATAGGTGAATCGAAAACATTTTAGAAACATTTTTTGTTCTTTTCAACATTAATCAAAATTACATGTTGTTTTTCAGTGTGAAGTAGAAACAAAAATCGTGCGTGTACTTAAAATATGTGAGTAGAGATAATATTGCCTTGCTTTATAACTCCATTAAAAACAATCTAACTTCCAAGTTGTCATATAAAACAGTGTACCAACAGGCAACTATTCCCAAAGTAAACTTTGCCTAGCAATAGCTTGTAAATGGACTTGCTGCTACTCTAGTTTAGTGAGGCTACACATATTGTCCTATCCTAGTACGACCAATGACTTTCTCATAGAAAAATACAACCAATGACATATTATATTGGTATCTCTTTTGTTTTCAACCTGTATGGTCCACATTTGTGTCCTACCGCCATCCGTCAGCAAAGCATCGTATACGCACCATTTGTTTTTTCAAGATTTGCAGTGTGGTGCTGATGTTTCCTGCCACTGACATTGCATTGACCAGCCAATTTGTACCTCATGGCTAGGAATAAACAACATACATTTGATTCACGTGATGAAAGAGAATTAGGAGGGCAGAAAGGTATCAACTCAAGTGTATTTGTAGAGAGACTAAATACAGTCATGTCTCAGAATGTTTGCAAGAAGTTATTCCTATAAGAACAGTAGGGCGTGATCCCTGATGTCAACTTGGAGATTGTAGAATAACTAAACCTATGAGATAAGACCATCAAATTAACTGAATATATTATAAGCTGAAGTATGCATTGCTACTTAACAAAAGGACACATTAGCCACCTGCAAGGGAGTCCATAACTTTTTTTCCTTGTGTGTTTCATCTAACATACATGGGAATATTGAGTGCTATTTGGCATATCTTATAGAAAAATACGATCATACTGAAGGTGGAATTAGTATCATCTAAGCTATAAACTTTTTCCTATGGAAATAGTATTTCCAATTTTCTTTGCTCTAAGCTCCAATACATGTATGCTTTGCAGTAGTTCTTTGCTCTCACACAACCATATTATAATCTGGAGATACTAAAATAATATTGAGTGGTTTCTCAACATGTAGGTATACTGATCAAGTAGAAAGAAGAATTTTTCTCCCTAAACTCGCACTTTTGGTGACATTGGCAGACGGCAAGCCCTCACATTTTTCCAAGAATACATCTAATTAATGATAACAAAGCCCTCATAGTTTGCCCCTGAACGAACCTATAAGTCCGCTAATCATGTCCAGACCTGTTCTGACCTTCATTGATGCACTACTACCCCTGCTGGCCGACACCTTTTCCTGCAAGTAGCGATCAGTTCACTAACAGAGAAGATCTAAGAACAAAATTTGCATCATGGTGAATATCTTAAAAGCTACTGTATTTCCTAATACTTTGCATTTGGTACTTTAGTGCTAGAGTCATCTTCAAGACTTGAGAAGATGCCTAATTCACTACAAACAAAGCAAATCAGCTCGCTAGAAACAACCTATGGCAGTATGTAATATTAAATCTAAACAAATAGCATTACTCATATCAGGGATCTCAGCTGAGAACATATGAGTTTGTGCGATCTCTGATTCAGGGATGATCTAGATGACACAGGGAGGCATATGTGGCTTCTCAACCGAGAATCCAATCATCCATGTATGCATCTATTCATTCAATCTATTCATCATCAAGTACTTATCCATCAATTTCATATTTGTATCACTGAGTACCGTCGAGATAAAGCATAATATATATATATATATATATATATATATTGTTTGGTCATAGGTTGTTTGCTAGGTACAAATACCTACATGAAGCACTCACAAAAGTAGTCTAAAATGTTGAATGAATTAACATTTTCATCAGGAATTGGAATATAGTTTAATTAGACACTGACTAAAAGCTAAAGAAGCCTTCTTTTGTAATAATTAGAAGCCAGGGACAAAGGATGAATGTGTCTGTTGGAGTAAACCACGTTACGTGCGTGGTGTGTGTGGCATGTGTGTGCCCGTGGTGGTAGTACTAGGCCTGTAGCAGCAGATGTGGAGTTGCATGTGTTGGTTAGTCAGTTTAGTACGTGCAGGCTAGATACATGCAAGCTTGGCCGGGTCTTGTGAAGGAGCATCAAGACGTGGGTTGAGTCATGCGGATCATGCGAGGGAAGCCCGTTGTGGAGTTCACGCGTGCGTGCGCGTAACTCGCTGGAATGGGTTGCTCAGGCGTTGGGTTAGCTGGGCTATAAGACTGCCATGTAATCCGTTGTGCTCTAGTAGAGTTGCCGAGCATGTAGCCTGTGAATACAAAGAAAAGATTGAGGCGTTCGTGCGCCCACGGCGGCGTTCATGCGCCGGCCGAGAAAATTTCTTGTGTCCTGTGTCCTCTTCTTCTTCGTCCGGTGTTCATGTCGCCGGAGGCTACTCGGCGTTCATCGCCGGACCGGGTATGTCCCAACAATTGGTATCATGAGCTGGTTCATCTTGGGTGTCGTCCCTTTGCCGGAGGCGTGCCGGCGGTGGCGGCGTTCGCCGGCGGCTCAGTGGTGAAACTCCGGGCCGTGTGTCGGTCTATGGAGGTGCGCAGTGCGGTGAGGAGGCCGCGGAGGACATGCGTGGTGGCGGCTTCATCGACACGCAGCGGCATGGCGGCATGGAGATGCTGTGTTGCGGTTGAGGCCATAGCGGTGCAGGGCAATAAGCCATGGCGGCGAGTCTGGCGCGACCGGTGCGTGTTATGGGTGCGCACTGGACGCGTCGGGACCGTGGCGCGCGGTGAGCATCTGGTATGGTCGGGCTCGTCGGGCGCGTCGGGTGCGCGCGGGATGTGCAGGACGCATGGGTGCGGTCGGACTCGTCGGACGCGCCGGGTGCGCGCGGGACGTGCAGGACGCACGGGTGCGGTCGGACTCGTCGGGCGCGTTGGGTGCGTGCGGGACGTGCGGGACGCACAGTTACGGTCAGACGCGTCGGGTGCACGCGGGACGTACGCGGCACAGAGGGACGTCAGGCGTGTGTCGCCGGCGGAGAAGGAGCTCGGCGTATGTTGCCGGGGTCGTGACGGAGCACGGTGCGACCGGCGTCAGTGCGTCAGGTCGGGTCCATAGCGGTGCGACCGGCGTCGATTTGTCGGGTCAGATCCGCGCGCTAGGCCACGGCCGTGACAACAATATTGACAAAAGCTGCAACAACTCCGGCGACGGCGAGATCGTGGTTTAGGGGGAGTATGTTGGAGTAAACCACGTACGTGCGTGGTGTGTGTGGCATGTGTGTGCCCGTGGTGGTAGTACTAGGCCTGTAGCAGCGGATGTGGAGTTGCATGTGTTGGTTAGTCAGTTTAGTACGTGCAGGCTAGATACATGCAGGCTTGACCGGGTCTTGTGAAGAAGCATCAAGACGTGGGTTGAGTCATGCGGATCATGCGAGGGAAGCCCGTTGTGGAGTTCACGCGTGCGTGCGCGTAACTCGCTGGAATGGGTTGCTCAGGCGTTGGGTTAGCTGGGCTATAAGACTGCCATGTAATCCGTTGTGCTCTAGTAGAGTTGCCGAGCATGTAGCCTGTGAATACAAAGAAAAGATTGGGGCGTTCGTGCGCCCACGGCGGCGTTCATGCGCCGGCCGGGAAAATTTCTTGTGTCCTGTGTCCTCTTCTTCTTCGTCCGGTGTTCGTGTCACCGGAGGCTACTCGGCGTTCATCGCCGGACCGGGTATGTCCCAACAATGTCATGTAAAGTGAAATGATAAATCCCTCTTTACCATTCAATATTCCATAGGCTCTAGATTTGTTCACGTATATAGTGAGCCTATAACAGTTTTTTCATCTAATATGTTTACCAATGGATCAATGCATGATTGTTGATGAATTATGGTAATAGAAGTTACATCTGTAATCATAAAGGAAATCTTGTGATGATCCAACAATCCTATGCAAGTTAGGTGCAATGGGAGATTACTCTTTATAAGAATAGCAACATGCCAAAAAGGTACTCTCCCTGAAACTGAAGGTTGCCTGTCATATCCACCGAGTAATGTGCTAGATAGAGAGCCGATCTAGGAGGATCTTATTGGGTGTCAGCACCAACCTTCTGAAATAACATTTTTGGTGGAAGATTTAACAAAAAAAAAACTACACATGCTGTTAAACATACATGGCGCATACGTGACAGAAGAGGATCTTCAGAGATAGTTCAGAGGTAGTTTAACTAGGATATGATATCTATTCGGTTGTAACCAAGTCTATCTCTTGCTTTTCTTTCTCCTCAAGTTGTATCCCGATTCTCTCTTATCTTCTCAACCAACTCATGTATGCGCCTCAGGGTTATTGCGCCCCTGCTATATAACATGTAGCACGTCGCCCAAGATAGGGTAAGACATTTCTGCCATCGCACATGGTAATCAGAGCCTTCCTCTTCCAATCTAGCCTCCCGATTGCATCTAGTGCATAGACATGTCTCATCCTCCGGCGCAGCTCAACCTAGCCTCAATGGCCAGGTCACCGAGAAGCTCAACCGCACGAATTACGTGTTGTGGCGCACGCAGGTCACACCCCACCTGCGGGGCACCGGTGTCTTCGGCTACGTCGACGACACCGCGCCGGAGCCGTCCCGACTCCACGTCACCAAGGACAAGGACGGCAAGGAGTCCTCTGAGCCCAACCCTCTCCACCCACTTTGGGTCCGGGAGGATCAACAAGTGCTTGGCTATCTGCTGAGTACTCTGTCCAAGGGTGGCCTTGGCGGGCATGTTCTCGTCCCAGTTCCTCAGCCGCGTCAACAACATCAGGACTGCACTCATCAACGCGCAGAAGGGCAACCAATCGGTTGCCTCCTACTTCGCCTCCCTGCGCGGCCTCGTCGATGAACTCGCCGCCGCCGGAAAACCCATCTAGGATGACGAGTTGATCTCGTATATCCTCCATGGCCTCGACGTCGACTACCAGCCGCTCGTCTCCGCTCTCGACGCCCGCGTCATGCCCGTCACCCTCGATGAGCTCTTTGCCATGCTGAGCAACTTCGATCAGCGCATCGCGCAGTTCCACGGCTCCTCCGGCGGCTTCAAGTCTTCGGCCAATGCCGCGTCTCGCGGCCGTGGTGCCGGCTCTTGCTCGCGTGGATCTCCCCGCAAGAAGGGGCGGTCAGGAGGAAACATCAACATTGGTGGCTCCTCCAACTCTCGCGGCGGCCGCTCCATCAACTCCAAGCCTCGCCGCGGCGGCGGCTCCAGCCGGTCCCGTCCTGATGCGCCCCGCTGCCAGATCTGTGGCAAGCTTGGGCATATAGCCAAGGACTACTGGTACTGCTACGGTGAAGATGAGGACTCCTCCCAAGACGAGGACAAGGTTGCTGCGGCTGCGGATGGCTCCTACGACATTGACATGAACTGGTACGTTGATAGTGGGGCTACCAACCACATCACCAACGAGCTCGAGAAGGTCACCATGAAGGAAAAATACCGGGGCAAGGATCACATCTACACCGCCAACGGCGAAGGTATGAGGATTAGTCATGTTGGTCACTCACTTTTTAGTACCCCTCGTCGTAAACTTCATCTAAAGAAAATTTTGCTAGTTCCTAGTGCCGACAAGAATCTTCTTTCTGTTCATAGAATTGCCATTGACAACCATGTCTTCCTTGAGTTTCATCCTCATTTTTTCTTGATCAAGGATCAGGCAACGAAGAAAGTGCTCTATCGAGGTAGATGTGTTCGAGGGCTCTACCCGTTGATTCCGAAGCGTAGAAGATTAAATAAACAAGCCTATGGTGCTGCCAAACTCTCATCAACACGGTGACACGATAGATTAGGACATGCTGCTTTCTCTTTAGTTGAAAAACTTCTTAGGAAAAATAAGCTCCCATTTGTTGGTGAGTGTGATCATGAAACTATTTGTGATTCTTGTCAATGTGCCAAAAGTCATCAACTGCCTTATCCCATATCCACTAGTGTTTCTACCAAACCCTTGCAATTAATCTTCTCTGATGTGTGGGGCCCTGCTCCTAGTTCTGTTGGTAGACACACTTACTATGTGAGCTTCATAGATGACTACAACAAATTTTCTTGGATTTATCTTCTCAAGAAAAGATCCGATGTTTTTCAAGTCTTTCAAAACTTTCAAGCTCTCATTGAACGAAAATTTGATAGTAAAATCATTGTTGTCCAATCGGACTGGGGAGGGGAATATGAAAAATTAAATTCCTTCTTCCAAAACCTTGGCATATCACATCATGTGTCATGCCCTCACGCTCATCAACAGAACGGCTCTGCTGAATGCAAGCACCGAGATATAGTTGAGGTTGGTTTAGCCCTTCTAGCTGGCGCATCTATGCCCCTCAAGTTCTGGGATGAGGCTTTCCTCACAGTAGTCCACATCATAAACATGCTTCCTAGTCGTGTCATCAACAATGAAACACCACTAGAACGACTCTTCCATGTTAAACCCGACTACAAATCTCTCCGTGTTTTTGGGTGTGCCTGTTGGCCCAATCTTCACCCATACAACACTCGAAAGCTCATGTTTTGCTCAAAACAGTGTGTCTTCCTAGGCTATAGCACCCAACATAAAGGTGTCAAGTGCCTCGATGTTGCCACTGGTCATGTGTATATCTCACGCGACGTTATCTTTGATGAAACCAAATTTCCTTTTGCTGATCTTCACCCCAACGTCGGTGCCCTTCTTCGCCAAGAGATCCTTCTTTTTCCTCCTCATCTCCCCGGTGTTGATCAAGGGGGAAACAATGGTGATGATCAACTACTGACTAACCCTCTTACTGATGATATGCATGAGCCTTGTGGTGTTGTGAAAACAGCGAGGCAAATGGCGAAATCAGGAAAGAAAATGGTGAAGAAAATCCTCCACCAGCGCCATATTTCATGTGCCCGGAATATGGAGACAAATCCTCCTCGAGATCCGTTCGCCTGCGCCTGCAGAGTATCAGATCCGCCTCGGGATCAGCAGCGGCAGACGCGTCAGGGGCGCCAGCAGCGCGCACGCCCGCCTCGAACCAGGCGCGCTCCACACGGACACCGCTCACGGGATGCGGCACGTCGTCACCTCCGCACCAACCGTCATCCGCCACTTGTCAGCCCGCGGTTGACGCGGGCTGCGCACGCTTCACCGGCCAATCGGTGTGTTACAAGCGGCGCCACTTGGTCCGCCCGACCGGTGCGGAACCCAAAGCTGGCGCGGGATCCAGCGCTGATTCGTGCATGCGCCCGACCGGTGTCAGACCCGAGGCCGATTCGCCATCATGTGGCAATGATGAACCTGCTGCTGGGGCGGGATCCTCTGCAGATTCTGCACACGGGCAGCCGCTACCACTTGCCACAGAAAATCCAAGCGGGACAGAATCTGCTGCTACTGCACGCGGATCGTCCTCGGGATCGGCTCCTACAGAAACTCATGTTCAAGTTGTGGGATCATCTGTGGCTGAAAATCTGGGCACTTCTCCTCGGCGTACACGACTACAAAAGGGAGTAATACAACCTGTTAATTACAAACGTGTAACAAAATATGGCATGGTTTGTTCTACAGGTGAACCAGGTGAACCTCATACTTTAGAAGAAGCACTTGGTGATGAGAAATGGAAGAAAGCGATGAATGAAGAGTACATAGCTCTAAAGAAAAATAAGACATGGTACTTAGTTCCTCCACAGCAAGGTAAAAATTTAATTGATTGCAAGTGGGTATTCAGGATCAAGAGAAAGTCTGATGGAACTATTGACCGTTACAAAGCTAGACTCGTTGCAAAAGGATTTAAACAACGGTATGGTATTGACTATGAGGATACTTTTAGTCCAATTGTTAAAGCTGCAACCATCCGTCTTGTTTTGTCTATTGCTGTTTCTAGGGGCTGGAGTCTTAGATAGTTAGACGTACAGAATGTGTTTCTTCACGGTGTTTTGGAAGAGGAAGTGTACATGAAGCAACCTCCTGGGTTTGAAAGCAAAAATTCCCCTTCTTATGTGTGCAAACTGGACAAGGAACTTTATGGATTGAAGCAAGCACCGAGAGCATGGTACTCTCATCTCTGTCATAAAATGCAAGCACTTGGCTTTATTCCATCCAAATCTGACACTTCTTTGTTCATTTACAACAAGTCCAACACATGCATATGTGTTTTGATATATGTTGATGATATCATTGTGACAAGCTCATCAAATGAAGCAATCATAGGACTGTTAAAAGATTTGAGTGAAGATTTTGCTCTAAAGGATCTTGGTGACTTGCACTATTTTCTTGGAATTGAGGTGAAGAAACATGCAAGTGGGCTTCATATCTCTCAGGAAAAGTATGCAGCTGATTTGGTAAAAAAGGCTGGTCTGCAAGGTTGTAAGCCAACACCTACTCCATTATCTAGCTCAGAAAAGCTGTCTCTCACAGAAGGAAATCTCTTGAGTCCAGAAGATAGCACAAAATACAGGAGCTTGGTAGGAGCACTTCAGTATCTCACTTTGACCAGACCTGATATATCTTTTGCTGTTAACAAAGTGTGCCAGTTTCTTCATGCACCTACTAATGTCCATTTTACTGCTGCAAAACGCATAGTGATATATGTCAAAGGAACTATGAACATTGGTCTAGATTTCAGCAAGTCATCTTCAAATCTTGTTAGTGCTTCTTCTGACTCAGATTGGGCAGGATGCCTGGATGACAGACGCTCCACTAGAGGTTTTGCAATCTTTTTTGGACCAAATTTAGTATCATGGTGTGCTCGAAAACAGGCCACTGTTTCTAGATCCAGCACAGAGGCTGAGTATAAAGCACTGGCAAATGCTACAGCTGAGATTATATGGGTTCAGTCCATGCTGAAAGAACTGGGCATAAAGAACACACCAGCTCCATATCTGTGGTGTGATAACCTCGGTGCAACTTATCTATCTGCCAATCCAGTTTTTCATGCAAGGACAAAACATATTGAAATAGACTTTCACTTTGTTCATGAGATAGTTGCTCAAAAGCAACTTGATATTCGCTTTATCCACTCCAAAGATCAGCTTGCAGATGGATTTACAAAGGCTTTGCCTGTGAGAAGCTTTGAAAATTTTAAACATAACCTCAACTTGATGAAGTTGTGATTAAGGGGGGATGTTAAACATACATGGCGCATACGTGACAGAAGAGGATCTTCAGAGATAGTTCAGAGGTAGTTTAACTAGGATATGATATCTATTCGGCTGTAACCAAGTCTATCTCTTGCTTTTCTTTCTCCTCAAGTTGTATCCCGATTCTCTCTTATCTTCTCAACCAACTCATGTATGCGCCTCAGGGTTATTGCGCGCCTTCTATATAACACGTAGAACGTTGCCCAAGATAGGGTAAGACGTTTCCGCCATCGCACACATGCCATATCTATAGTATACCAAATTATAATAAGCTGGGAACACTTTGTATAGTCTGCCTTCCACACCAACAAAAACTGATATATCGAATGGTTTCTTTGACCCAGTAAATTGATGTTTGGATTTTTCCATAATAGGAAAGTAAATGTACATTCTTTTGGATTATCAAAGTAAGTGGTTTTTTATGTCAATTCACGTGCGCAACCCATCACAACATAACTGAGAATAAATTGGAAGCCTAAATAGTTTCTAGTAACTCGATAAATAAGTAATCAAATGTAACGGACCGGAAACTGGAACATGTTTAAGGCTTAGTCCTCAAATAAACAAAGCATCTGTAGGGACTGAAATATCTCGATCTACTATCTTTACCGGCTCACCAGAATTCAGAAAAAAATAGGTCTGGAAAAAATGCAAAAGGCCACATACCTTGTACCAACTGTTTTCAAACATCAACTATATCAGTTGTACATGACTGCCCACTATGTGCATGAGGGCCTTTTTTCTAATAAAGTTATAAAAATGATAAACAGAGATTAGTCCATCCAATTTTACTTATATATGTAGTTACCACAAATCTTCATTACAAAATTGCAGAGCTTGCATCAACCATCTGGACAGTGTATTAGAGATAAATTATATGAGTACACTTATGCAAATTAGGAAATTCTTCTAGATACAGAGGTGAGCGGTGAAACAAATTGAATGGTGCCGAGCAGGTAAACAACTTTGTTGTACCTCCGTCGTTGGTTGACAGAGACGGCCATCCAATCTGCTTGAAACAGTAATGGTACATGGTACGCCTCCTCGGCTGCATCAACCACAATGGACAGATTCATCTCCGGTCCTGAAAATATATGTTGGATTACTGCGTGGCCAAAAGTTGAAAGCTGCATCCAAAACAGCACTGGATGATGGATTGGATCGTACCTAGCAACAGTATAGTTTGATCATACCTAGTTTTTTCAGATAGATTCCAACGTGGATGAATACCTAGCAGCAGTAGAGGATGGGTTGAATCGTACCTTATTTTTTTAGATCAATTCCAACGTGGATATGATGCGGCAAGGAAGAGCGGCGGTCAGGGAAGTGTAATACCCAATCCCTAGGGTAGCGATGGAGAATTGGGGATTAGGGGAAAAGGGGAGCAACTTGGAGAAGGAGAAAGGTAGGATAAGGAATTGTTTCTTTTCTTAATCGATACCCAGTACAAAAGGGAGACAGAGCTTATATGATCGCTCCCTTACATGGGCCTGGGCCGAAGCGGTCAGCCCAACATACTCACACTCAGCCCACACGCACACGATAGCCTACCCGAAGCATGCCGTGTCCTCTAGCCAATCCGGTCTGCTGCAGTTAGTCGCCTGACAGCTCACTAGCGTTGACAGTACCCCTGCCTGAGGAAACAACTTGTCCCCAAGCTGGAGCAAGTGGAAATCGCTGCCTCACTGTGTCATGGTCCTCCCAAGTGGCCGAAGAAGCGGGCAGACCAGTCCAACGAATGAGAACCTGAGCTAGAGAAGCATTACCTTTCTTAACCAAACGCCTGTCCAGAATTTCTTCAGGCACCAAATTGGCTCGATCAAGTAGTGGTGGTTCAGGAAGAGTACTGTACACTAGAGTATGATCTGGCATATGAGGTTTCAGTTGAGATGTGTGGAAAACTGGATGCACAAGGTTGCCTGAAGGGAGTAGCAGTTTATAAGCAGAGGGTCCAATCTTCTCCAGTATTTCAAAAGGCCCGAAGAACTTCATTGCCAGTTTGGGATAAGGTTGATTGACCACGGATGCTTGAGCATATGGTTGCAGCTTCAGAAATACTTGTTCTCCTACTGTAAATTCCCTAGGAAACCTCTTCTTATCAGCATCAGACTTCATTTTTGTTTGGGCTCTGTTCAAGTGTTGATGGAGGAACTCAGAATAGTGGTCTCTCTTGCAGCCAACTGTGCAGATCAGGATGTGTGGCTTGCAAGGGTTGAGGTAACTGTCCCAAATTTGGTTCATGACCATAAATAGCTTCGAAAGGAGTGCAGCCCAGAGACGAGTGGTAAGATGAATTGTACCAGAATTTGGCAAGGGGAAGCCACTGAGACCATTGTTGTGGGTGTTCAGAAACTGTGCATCTCAAATACATCTCTAAACACTGGTTAACCCTCTCGGTTTACCCATCAGTTTGGGGGCGGTAGGTAGTGGACATTAGTAGTTTGGTGCCCCACAACCTGAACAGCTCTTTCCAGAAGTGACTTGTAAATATTTAGTCTCTATCGGAAGTAATTGTATAGGGCATGACATGCAACTTAACAATGTGGAGCAGAAATGTTTGTGCTATCTGAGCAGTAGTGAAAGGGTGTTTGAGAGCAATGAAATGACTATATTTTGTATACCTGTCCACAACTACCAGGATCGCTGAATATCTAGATGATTTGGGTAATCCTTCAATGAAGTCCATGGATATATCTTCCCAGGGTCCTTTGGGAATAGGCAATGGACAAAGCAAGCCAGGATACTTGCAATGTTCATGTTTGGCTTGTTGACAAACCTGGCACTGTTGCACAAAATTTGCCACTGCTTCCTTTAAGCCATACCAGTGGAATAATTTCTTCACTCTCTCATAAGTGGCCTAACTGCCAGAGTGGCCTCCCACAGGAGAAGAGTGGAGTGCTTCAATGATTTTTTTGCAAACCTGCATTGGCCCCAACCCAAATTCTGCCCTGGTGTTTGAGCAGACCCTTTTCCAAAGAAAACTCAGGTTCTTCATCAGGGTTGACCACCAGTTTCTGTAGGAGGTGTTGAGCCTTGCAATCAATCTCATAAGAGTTAAGTATTTCCTGGATCCAGACAGGCTGTCCTGAGGAGATTGCAGGTAAGGCAAACACATGGCCCACTCTAGATAGAGCATCAGCGGCCTTGTTGTCCTCGCCTTTTTTGTACTGGAACTGGAATTGGAGCCCGATTAGTTTTGTCATAGCCTTTTTCTGTAGCTCTGAAGTAAGGGCTTGGTTTTCCAAGTGACATAAGCTCTTGTGGTCGGTTTTGATCATAAATGGACCCCTGCAAACGTAGCATCTCCACCTCTCAATGGCCATGATAATAGCTAGAAATTCTTTCTCATAAGTGCTCAATTTCTGATTGGCTGGCCCTAGAGACTTGCTATAGTAGGCCACAGGGTGTCCGTTCTGTGTAAGAATTGCTCCAATACCAGAGTCACAAGCATCTATTTCTATACAGAAAGGTTTGTTGAAATCGGGTAATACCAAGACTGGAGTAGAAGTCATAGCCTGCTTGAGAAGGTCAAAGGCAGTTTGTGCTTCAGCCGTCCATTGAAGGGCCTTCTTCTTCAGTAAGTTGGTAAGTGGTTTGGCAATAATCCCATAATGTTGTACAAACTTCCTATAGTAACAAGTGAGTCCAAGAAATCCTCTGAGCTCAGTGACTGTAGTAGGAACTGGCCAGTTGACCATAGTGGTTGTCTTGCTTGGATCAGTGGCCATACCCTTGTCAAAAATAATGTAGCCTAAATACTCTAACCAATGTTGGGCAAAAGAACGTTTACTGAGTCTGACATAGAGTTGGTGTTCTCTCAAAATTTGAAAAACCTGTTGTAGATGTTTCTTATGATCTTCCAAATTTCTGCTAAAGACCAATATGTCATCCATGAAAACCAAAAAAAATTTCCTTGTTAATCCACCAAATATGAAATCCATAATGCACTGAAAAGTTGCCGGTGCTTCTGATAGACCAAATGGCACGACCCTAAATTGAAACTGTCCAAAATGGGTCTTGAAAGCAGTCTTATGCTCATCAGCCTCTACCATTCTGATTTGATGATATCCGGCCTTGAGGTCTAGTTTGGTGAACCATTTGGTACCCCAAGCTCATCCAACAGCTCATCCACAACTGGCATAGGAAACTTGTTCTTAACAGTCACTGCAGTTAACCTTCTATAGTCCACACAGAATCGCCAAGTTCCATCTTTCTTTTTCACTAACAGAACTGGGGAAGAAAACGGGGACATGCTGGGAGAGATAATTCCTGCTGCTAGCATTTCAGAGACTTGTCTTTCTATCTCATCCTTCTGAAGGGGAGAGTACCTGTAAGGCCTAACATTCACCGGCGTAGTGTTGGGCAGTAGAGAAATAGCATGGTCAAATTCTCTATGGGGTGGTAATCCTTTGGGCTCCTGGAATATATCAGCAAAAGAGTTTATGGTGTCCTGAATACAGTTTGGAGTTGGAGATACAGATGGCATTGTTTGGACAGATAGCACTGCAGTGGCCCAAATATCATTCCCTTTGTGACACTTCACCACTTGATCCATTGTCAACTCTTGCAGTTGAGTTACTGGTTGTATCTTCAGACCTTGCAGTGTGACTGTAGTAGCTTTACCTTGGAACTGGATCCATTGTTCCTCCCAGTGGCATGTCATTGGACTCCATTGTGAGAGCCAATCCATCCCAAGTATGGCATCATAGCCCCCCAATGACAGAACTCTCATATCTGTGGAGAAGGTATGCCCCTGCGTCCACCAATTCAGTCCCTGCACCATGTGGGTGCACTGCAATTTCTCCCCATTTGCAACTTTCACAGTCATAGACTGAGGTAAGGGTACTGTTGGATATTTCAGTTTGTCTGCCAACTGTTGATCCAAAAAAGTATAAGAGCTTCCTGAGTCAACTAACAGTAGCATCACGTGATTTCCTACCAAAGCTCTAATTTGAATGGTTTTAGTATTTGTGGTTCCTGCTAGGGCATTGACTGAAAGATATGCAGCAGCTTCCTCAACCGCCTCCTGTGTAGCTATTGCATCCAAGACTGCATCAGTCAACTGAGTGGCCCCTTCAGCCATGTTCAGGGCCTTGATCTGGGTCACCTGTTTGCTAGCACAAACATGACCTGGTGAGAACTTGTCGCCACAACTGTAACAGAGTCCATTCTGTCGCCGGTAGTCCTTTAGCTGGCGTGCCTTCCACATATCTCTGGCAGCTAGCTGAGGTCATTGAGTCTGCTCTATGCGTGGTTGCTGTTTAGTGTACTTTGCAGACCGAGCCAGCTTGTTGTTCCCTTGTTTGGCCCGATCAAGCAAAGCCTCCTGCACCAGAGCATATTCACAGGCACTAGTCACAGTATTGGGCAATTGCATTTCGACCGCAACTCTCAGTTCCTCCTTCAGTCCCAACACAAATTGTGTAACCAGCATTGTTTCACTGAGATTGCCCTCATACGTGCGAACTTGGTACATAATCTGATGGAATGCAGTACGGTATTCCTGAACCATGCCGTTCTAACGCAACATCAGCAAGTCTCTCATTCAAGTTCTGTGTACAATTTTTGCAAGTACAATTTTTTTTCCAAGTACTGCAGTATTCTGTCAGTTTATATGACTGAAACCAGTGAGCGGCATTGCCTTGCAAGTGCAGGGATGCGGACATTAGCTTGAAGGATTCGGGAATCTGATATAGCAGGAAATAAGCTTCACAATTGTCCACCCATATGCGTACATTCTCGCTGTCAAACTTAGGGAACTCCATCTTAGGCATCCAGGGTCGCTTGCTACTCTGCTCATCCAGACCCGGCGATGTGAAAGATACCTGCGGTGGTGCTGATGGGCGAGGTCGTAAAGGCGGAGGTGGTGGTTGTGGTGGCGGCTGTGCCCGTGATGTAGTCGGCGCCCTAAAATTTTCTCCCGCCTGCGGTGACGCTCCCAGACAGCCCTCTGCCGCGATCTGGTCCAACTCAGCATTTCTGACGCTGGTGGATTCCTTCAGCACTCGCGCCACCTGAACTTGCTCTTGGTGGATCTCTCCGATAGAACTCATAGACAGATTTACCTTGGCATGTACCTGATCCAGCCACGAGACTTGCTCTTCAAACTTCGCATCCAGCCCGTCGAGGCGTGCCTGGATCGCCTCGATCCCTTCCACCTTGGCCTGAAGCAACCGCAACGCCTCGAACTCCTTCATCACCCATTCCTCGAACGACCCCATAGATTCCGCCAAGTACCTTGTCTGTGCACTCGGCTTGAACGGAGCCGTCGCCGCTTCCTCTGAGTTCGACCGAACGCTGATCTCGGATTTACAGTCGACCACACGAAGCAGTCAACCTACCAATCAGTCGATGTTACCGGCGAACCTCGAGTGTGTGAAGCGCGGATCAGACCGACGATGCTCTGAATACCAATTGTAATACCCAAGCCCTAGGGTAGCGATGGAGAATTGGGGATCGGGGGAAAAGGGGAGCAACTTGGAGAAGGAGAAAGGTAGGAGAAGCAATCGTTTCTTTTCTTAATCGATACCCAGTACAGAAGGGAGACAGAGCTTATATGATCGCTCGCTTACATGGGCCTGGGCTGAAACGGTCAGCCCAACATACTCACACTCAGCCCACACGCACACTATAGCCTACCCGAAGCATGCCATGTCCTGTAGCCAATCCGGTCTACTGTAGTTAGTCGCTTGGCAGCTCACTAGCGCTGACAGGAAGGTGGATGATGCTGCAGTTGGGAAGGGCGACAAAGGAAAGAACGGAAGGAGAACTACGAGGGTGAGGCCTGATCTATTTTGGAGAGAAAGATATGAGAGAGGAAGAGATACATGAGAGATTGGGAGACTATTACCGTGAGAGAGTTATGGGCCTCTTTTTGGGCTTCAAAGACGATGGGCTTTCTATTTTTTTCTTTTCAGCCAAACTAATCTGGCCAATAGTGTTTTTTACGAAAATTAATCTACACCATTATAACTTGGTCCCATCTCAGGTGTACGGCTCATAAATTCTGATTAACATGGGAATTTTTAGGGAGTCACAAATTAGTATAGGTATGGATAATACCGATCATGATGAACTAGATGCATAGGATAAAACTTCTGATGAAATTCCAATTTCGATCAGTTATAGTTCCATGATCCAATATCATCCCATAGCCTATTCCATGTCAATCCCTTTCCCTTCAAATATGAAAGGAAGACCTTCTTCTTGACAACATCCTCGGGCAAACCTGCATGCTTAAATAATCGACAAACTTCATCCACATAGATTAGGTGCATATCAGGATGTAATGTTCCATGTCCTGCATAAGGATTAGCTAGTAGTTTCTCTATCATACCAGAAGGAATTTCATAATAAATATTTTCAGTAGGTGCAGTAGGTTGAGGAGCAATTCTTTGCTCTTCCATTCAAGGTGAAGATACCCCGAACAAGCCCCTCAAAGAATTATTTTCCATAGTGGCAAGTGAAAGTAAATTTCAACACACTATAAATGTTTCCTTACCAAACGCGCTTCACTACCCGGCAACGGTGCCAGGAAAGAGTCTTGATGACCCACAAGTATAGGGTATCTATCGTAGTCCTTTCGATAAGTAAGAGTGTCGAACCCAACAAGGAGCAAAAGGAAATGACAAGCGGTTTTCAGCAAGGTATTCTCTACAAGCACTGAAATTATCGATAACAGATAGTTGTGTGATAAGATAGTTCGTAACGGGTAACAAGTAACAAAAGTAAATAAATTGCAGCAAGGTGCCCCAATCCTTTTTGTAGCATAGGACAAGCCTGCACGAACTCTTATATAAAGCAAAGCGTTCCCGAGGACACATGAGAATTACTGTAAAGCTAGTTTTCATCATGCTCATATGATTCACGTTCGTTATTTTGATAATTTGATATGTGGGTGGACCGGTGCTTGGATTCTGCCCTTCCTTGGATAAGCCTCCCACTTATGATTAACCCCTCTCGCAAGCACCTGCAACTGCGAAAGAAGAATTAAGATAAATCTAACCATAGCATGAAACATATGGATCCAAATCAGCCTCCTAAGACGCAACACATAAACTAGGGTTGAAGGTTCTGTCACTCTAGCAACCCATCATCTACTTATTACTTACCAATGCCTTCCCCTAGGCCCAAATCATGGTGAAGTTTCATATAGTCGACGTTCACATAATACCACTAGAGGAGAGACAACATACATCTCATCAAAATATCAAACGAACACCAAATTCATGTGATTACTTATAACAAGACTTCTCCCATGTCCTTAGGAACAAAAGTAACTACGCACAAAGCATATTCATGTTCATGATCAGAGGAATATTAATTATCATTGAGGATCTGAACATCTGATCATCCACAAAATAAACCAACTAGCACCAACTACAAGGAGTAATCAACACTACTAGCAACCCACATGTGCCAATCTGATGTTTTGAGACAAAGATCGGTTACAAGAGATGAACCAGCACTACAAAAAAATACACTTCTATGATGATACGTCTTTGTCACAATAGGTCACCTATCATGCATGTACATCCATGACGATTTTATGACAGAATCAAGATAGTCATACCTATGATGTCATAGAAGTGTTCCGTGACATTACCCAAATTATCATCACAGAAGTGTCCACCTCCATGATGATAAATGGCGCATCATGGAAGTGCTTTCGTCAAGGGTGACCGACACATGGCATCCTCCGTAATGGGTCGCCATTAAGCTATGGGTCCGGTTTTGGATCCGATAAACCGCTAACAGCCCGGACCAATGAGGATTTTCCACGTGTAAAATTCTCATTGGCCGGAGGAAACATGTGTTGGCTCACCATTGGGAAAGATGTCATCCATTCATTGGACAAGAGGTGCCTATGATACGTCGATACGTGGAACGGCCCAACAGAGGCCCATTATGGTGAAAAGGCCGGCTAGTTTGACTTGGTCAAAAGGTAACGGGCCGGCCCACGGAAAGCCTGTTAACGGTCTGTTCGTATATAGCCATTTATGGCCCGCTAACTCACGACCCGGTATGGCCTGTCGAAATTAAGCCGAGTAGCTTCATCTAGGTCGTCCAACATGATTCCATCTTGTTGTAACTTCCAGTCCATGTATGGCCCATGATGTCTTTTGGCCCATACGAGGCCATTTGTAACTCTTAGCCCATTAACGACCCGTGGTGAATCTGGCCTGCAATGAACAGTGTACCGCTTTATACCCATCAACGGCCCATTATTCCATTGGGCCGTTTCCAACCCGTGTTATATTTTGGCCTTCTTAGGGCCTAATTATTCTTGGGCTCATTTCCAGTATTCGGATACTTACGACCCATTACTGGCCTTTTTTGCTTGTGGGCCAAATTCAGCCTCTGGTTACAATCGGCCCGTTTGCGGCCCATTAATCCGTTGGGCTGTTTTCATTGCGTCATAAAAAACGGCCCATTATTGTCGGCCCATGAACGGACGATTCCAAATCTAGCCCGTTTACGACCCATAATGTGGTCCGTTATTGGCCCATGTTTGGCCAATCGATCATATGGCCCATAGAAGGCCCACTGATGCTACAGCCTGTAGAAGGCCCATTGTTTCTATGGCCCTTAGAAGGCCCATTGTTTCTACGACCCTTAGAAGGCCCATTGTTTCTATGGCCGTAGGAGGCCCATGGTAACTACAGTAAATATGCAGCCCAAGGTTATTGTGGCCTAGTTTTAGAAAATAGGTTATTGCGGCCACTAGAAAACCGCAAAAAAAGAACTACACTGACTACAAGCAAACAAATAAACAAAACAACAAGGAAATAAATAAGAAAGCAACTTACGCTAGGCTATGACGGCTATTATACATCTTACATCCACTTGGCATCAAAGTTCGCCACCAGTGCAAATATAGGGAACAAAGCAGCATATCATAAGAGTTTGTGCCAGTAGTAGTGGCCACTAACTCGAACACTACATCAAGACGAGACTTTTGGGTTCTCTCACTATTGTCAAGATAGTTTTTATCAGCTTTCTTGGAGACCGACAGGGATGTCTCACTATCTTCAACCTTATCTGCATTACTTCCTTTACCATTGCATAACGGGGTACTGTTCTCCAATATTTTGTCCGCATTCTAAAAGAGAAACAAGCAGACACATCACAGGTTTACCATGTTGTATATGAAACTCTTTTTGGTAAATCAGTTCAGTGGTAAAGTGGACAAGATAACAACATGAAACAAACATATATCTATGTACCATGGTCACTTTATGGTCTATATCATTCTAGTTTTTGTTGCCAAATCAAGATACATACACAATTCAAATAATATTTGGTCAAGACAAAGCAGAATAGATAGAATATAAGTGTGGGAAACTATAGAGCAATAACAACACTTGTAATGTGCATGACATGAGAACATAACTGTTTATTCAATTGAAACTGAAATCAACATAGAGCAAGTTACAACAGCAAACGAGTTAAAGAAACAGGTTTAAAGCATACCTGTTGCGCCATTGGAGCTTCAATTCCATCCTTCAAATTTGAAAATAGTTGGTATGAGTAAATACAGTGATGCAAGAGCAAAGGAGTATGAACCATAGCTACAGAACCTGACCTGAGAACAATTCTTCTTCTCCTTTAAGCGTTGAGTTGGGATTCAGAGTGGTGGTCCTCGTGCTTTGGGCACTGCAGTTCCCTTACTAACTGCTCATGTTTGGGTGCTCTGTGGTGGAGACGGTGCTGTGTCAACTGGAATCGGGTTAAGATCTGCTAGGGTTGGGGTTAGAAGGGGTGTAGCTGGTTCTCTGTCCAACTAGGTAGGGGTACAATCTGCGAGAGTCTGGGTTATGTGTGGTGGGGCTGGTTCTTGGGCAAGTACAATCGTGGTTCTATCAGCATCAACTTGTAGCACTATCTTTTCTAAAGACCGTGTTGTTACTCCCTTAGATACTGCCATCACCCTCTCTAATTCAAATGGCTGATAAACAAGACAAGTAATTGAATGTACAGACATTATATGATAGACATGTGCAATGGATAGTGGGGAATAAAAGAGGGCATGGAATAATTTGCATTTATGTTGTCTAACCAAACAGGATAGCATGACATGATTTCACATATATGATGGCTAACTAAACAGGATAGCATGACACAATTTCACATTATGATGGCTAACTAAAAAAGATGGAAAGACACAGTTCAAAATATGATGACTATGTAAACAGGATGACATGATATAACTATATAATGTGTTTATTAAATAGATTGGCATGCCATAATTCACATACATGCCGCTTATGGAAACATGATAGCATGATATAATTCACGGATAGAATGACATAATTCAAAATATGATGAATGTAAACACTAAACAGGATGAGATGATATAACTATATGATGTATTTATTAAATGGGTTGCCATGCCGTGATTCAGATAGATGTTGTGTATGTAAACATGATGGCATGATATAATTCAAATATATGATTTATATAGTAATCAAGTAAGCATATGGCAATCCATATATGATGTAAAAACAAAGCGATGCAAGACAACATGCATGACATGGGTAATATAACACTGCCAAGTTTGAGCATAGACCTCAGGGGGGAAATACGATTGGTCATTAGTCTCTGAATCCTCCTCTGAGGAGCTCTCTGTAACCAGCAAGATGTCTGCTTTAGCAGGTAGTATTGTCTGCTCCGAATACCTTGTTTTCACTCCAGATACTTCCATCACCGCTTCAAATGGATGATGCACAGGAAGAGTAGTTGAATATACAAACGTTGTCGACAAATGGAACATGTAATACAAAAAAATAATAGCATGATATAATTCACATACATGATGATTGGCTAAACAACATGGCATTGCATAATTCACATATATAATGCCTTTGTAACAAGATATTATTGCATAATTCATGTATATAATGTCTTGCTATAAGATGGCAATGCATAATTCACATATATGGTGATTAGACACTAAAGAGGTGGCATTCACATAAAGCATGTCTAAACTAATCAATGACATAGCAATGCAAGACACCATACACACGATATGAGCAACATAACCCAGCCAAGTTAGAGCATACACCTCGGTGGTGGAATAGGACTGGTCATCTGTCTCTGAGTCCTCCTCTAAGGAGCTATCCGTAACCAGCGAGATATGTGCTTCATCAGATAGCATAGTCTTCTATGGAAACCTTGTTTTCACTCCAAAATTTTCCATCACCATGTCAAATGGCTGATGCACATGAAGAGTAGTTGAATGTACTAACATTGTTGACAAATGTAATACGTAATGAAAAAAGGATGGAATGATATAATTCAGATATAAGATGACTGGCTATGCAGGATGGAATTGCAAAATTCACATATATGATTCCTGGCTAAACAAGATGGCATTGCATAATTCACATAAACGATGAATAAACTAAACATATGGCATTCACACAAAGCATGTCTAAACTAAGTAGATGACATATTTGATGTCTAAAGTAAGCAATGCAAGGCACCATATGCATGATATAACCAACATCAGAATGCCAAGTTAGAGAGAAGACCTAAGGGGGTAAATAGGAGTGGTCTTCTCCTTCTGAATCCCCCTCAGAACAGATATCTTTCTCTCGATTACAATCCAAAATGGATGGAGGGGGGCTGCCTTTGCGCCTACCATGGAGCGATGTCTGCATGAAATTTTATTACCATGCAAGGCTTGTCTCTTTTTCTATACATGTTCAGTTCCATTGTGTACAGTAACTGACATGCATAGGAATAAAACATAGTGAGATTATGTAAGGAGTGCATGTAGAAATCCAGAGTGATGGTAGCAACCTGTGGATAGATCCAAAACCAATGATAGCATGCAGATAATGTCTTCAGTTAAAAAATACAAATAATGGCTTCTTTACTGTTTGTTTCCACCCAACACGAAACTCATAGTAGACACCAGAGATTAACCAGATAGTAGATAGATACTATTGATTGCGGCCCCGATATGTACCACACAACCATTTAAAAACTCAAGTTTGACCATTAGTGTGGAGCTGAATCAGAGTCTAATCAGTGAACAGGACAATAAAGTAGCATGTAATATTAAGCGATGCATAACGTAAGCAGACACAAAAGAGTGCGACCTCTCTTGCAGACCCGTGTAGTCCTCCAGGTCATCTGCTCGGTTGATGATGGTAATGCAGTTGTCATGGCTGCCCACGGCGGGGAAGAAGATCTGAGGTGGCAAAAGACAGCTTGGAGGCCGGATCCCTACTGTGCTGGACCCTTCTGTCGTTGGAGCAGTGGAGCTGGGGTGGACAACGGTGCAGCAGGAGTGGGACAAACCACACAAGATTTTCATTGACAACTATCTATTAGAGAAGTAATTCTATAAGGGCTCATTTGAATTGGAGGATTCTAACAACACGGGGATAGGAAATACACAGTAATAGGATAGGAATGCATTCACAAAACAGAGAATTTAAAAACACAGGATTTCTGCCAATCTGGGTCTTTGGTTCACAAGAATTGGAAGATCACAGGATGCAAAGAAGCATGGTGAGATTAAGTCAAACCACAAGAAAATGTACGGTTATAATGCTATTATGCTACTATCTCTTAGTCTTGTGCTTCATGAATAGGAATTTGAAAAGGAGGACAAGTGGATATTAAAATTCCTACGGTTTTTCTTTCAAAGAGACACTAAAGGAACAAATCCTACAATTTTCCTTTGCTCCATTCCTTTGAACCAAATGCATGAATAGTAGTACCATAGGAAACTCTCCAATTCCTATGTTTTTCCTCACTTTTCCTTTCAAGCACTGGCGATTCTAGTAGACAAGCTTGAGCAAGGAAAAGCCTACACTCAAAAAATGTTTTTGTGCCACTTCTACTACTTTGGACCCTAGCCACTTCCCTACTAGCTCAACTCCCAGGCCCATTGACAAATGCACAACTCATATGCGCAGAGATAAATAATGATGGCGTTCAAGAGAGTCCATCACGGATAGCTAAGTTTCCTGGTACCTCACTGCTTGTCATATAGTAGGAGAAACTAATCGTATTTCACGTTACTACGTGTGCTCAGTGGACAATATATATAACATGTAGAGTAAAAAAGAGATGCAACAAGTGTACAACCTCTTTGGCGAATCCATGTCGATCTCAGCGTGATTGGGTTGGTAGGTGAGGATGATCCGGCTGACTTGGCTGCTGGAGGAGGGGAAGAACATCTTAGGCATCTTGAGATGGAGCAAGGGGTACTGCTCCGCTGTGATGGAGGGTTTCGTCATTGGACCAGCTCAGGTGAGTTGTACGATGCCGAGGCTGAAGTAGGACAAGAGAGACAACATTAACCTGAGTGGAATTGTAATAGAATCTCCAATAGATGACATAAAATACATAACCACAAAGTGCTAGATGTAAAATACATCAGCCGCTCATCTCTAAACTTAACTGTCAAAAGTAAATTTAACTGTCGAAACTAAACTTAACTGTCGAAACTGAATTTTGTTGTCGAAACTGAATTTTACTGTTGAAACTGAACGCACTAGTAGCAGAAAAGCAGTAGTGTAGCGACCAGACCTCAAACAGTCTGATCTTTGTGCTCCGGTGTCATCCCTGGATCAGTAATGCTGACACCACATAGTACTCGGAGGATTTATAATAGAGTAGCAATCACACACTTATTACATCGAGTGTCTCATAGAGAACTTAATACAATAAATATGGCTTAAGGCCATCTAAATATGATAACAACGGAAGGCTTGGAAGATAAGTGAGTCCATCAACTCCAACGGCATCACTGAGTATAGAACCACGACCTAAAAACTCCTTAATCATCGTCTGAAAAGTCTGCAACATTAACGTTGCAGCCCGAAACGGGTCAGCACATGGAATATGCTGGCAATGTAACACATAGAGAGTAATGGAATGAAACAACTATACTATATGCATATTTGGCTGGTGGAAAGCTCTATGGTTACAGTTTTGCGTAAAGCCAACTTTTCCCTATTTCAAAGGAATAAAATTTATTTATCTATCATGGTAGTTGTTAAACATTGAGAATGGTTGACAGCATTCTCAATCCCAATTAAGCATCATCATTAAACAAAACCCAACAAAATTAATTTAGAGTAACATGTTGAGATTCACATGATAATCCAGGTACTAGATACTCAAGATGTCCATAACCGGGGACACGGCTAACCATGATTAGTTTATTACACTCTGCAGAGGTTTGCGCACTTTTCCCCACAAGACTCGATCGCCTCCGTTTGGTTTCTCGCACTACAAGGTGTTTGAGAAGACGGATGACCGAGACATAGTCTTTCAGAAGCGCTAGCACCTTACGATCGGGTAGACCGTACCACCTACATCCCCTACATCTGCTAGTCTACCACTGTAAGAGTTCGCACGACTTAGTCAACTATGCTAGAGCCCATAATAGCTTGTGGCTGCACACGGAAGTTTCTAGTATGAATAGTCTCATGATCCCTTTGAGCCTGGGTGGCGGTCCAAAAGAAAACAGGCAAGTCCTGGAATACCCAGGTGCCTCAATCCACCTAGATGTGTGTTTAAGTTGCCACCTTAGATAAACCATTAATTAACAAACTCACATCTGTCATGGATATCACTCACCCAATCCACGTCTACTAGCATAGCATGGCGTAATAAGCAACGTAGAAGTAACTCCCAAAGGTTTGATAATAAACAGGTAACAGGTACTACCTCAACTATTTCCCATCCCACAATTTAATTAGATCCTAATCATGCAATGTGTGAGGATTGATCTAATGCAATAAAACTGGGTAGTAGGAAAGGTATGATCAAAGTGTTACTTGCCTTGCTGATGATCTGGGAAACCTAGCGATTCGAAGTAACAAGCGGCGCACTCCGGGTATTCTATCGTGGACAAACAAACAAGCATACAATAAGTACTCATCTAATGCACAGGTAAAACTCAAATAAGATATCTAACCAGAAGGTTCAACTTAAGAACTCCGGTTGGCAAAAAGAATCAAATCGAACGAAGCAACGAAAGTCAAACGGTGAAAGAAAACAACTTCGTTCTACTAATCTGGATCTAGGGCAAATTTTACAGTAGCACAATCCTGTTTAAGTTGGTTAAACGGATAGAGGGTTTCGAGACGAAACTCCAGGCGCTTGAATCGCCTGATTCCGATAAACGAGCAAAAAGTTACACTAAAATGAAAATCGGATCAGGAATTGCGATCAGAAAAATCGCGGATTTAATCCGAGAAAAAGAAAAACGACAAACGTTCGCTCGAACGAACGGACGGACGAACGCTCGCTATTTAAATAAACCGGAAAAACCGATCTATTTTAAAAAACCGAATCTAAAAAAACCGACGGAAAACCTATCGGTTTTCTAAAAAAACCGGGCACGGATTTCAAGGCGGCGGCGAACCTCGGCGAGCGTGCGGGCGGGGCGGCGGCGGCGGGCGGCCAGTGGCGTGGCGAGGCGGCGGCGGCGCGCAGGCGGCGACAGCGGGGCAGGCGGCGGCGGCGGCGTCGGGCGGCGGCGGCGGGCGGCGGCGGCGGGGTCGGGCAGCTGGGGCGGCTCGGGGCTAGGGTTCCCCCGGGGCTGGGCCGGCTTATAAAGCCACCTCGGGCCGGAGTCCTAGCCGGACACGGCTCGTAGGTCGGTTCGTTTTTTTAATTAATTACGCGCAGAAGAAAAATAAAAAGAAATACTAAACGGACTCCAAAAATTCTGAAATAAATTTTCACGGGCTTATAAAATCAAGCCGCACAAGGTGAACATTTATTTGGGACCTAAATGCAATTTTGAAAAATGCACATTTTTCCTAAATTCAAATAAAATAACGAAAAACTCCGAAATAAAATCTTATTTGATTTTATTATTAAATCCTCAATATTTCTTTATTTTGGGAAAGTCATTTTATTCCCTCTCTCATATTTTTGTAATAGAAATAATTGATGATAAAATAAATAAAATCAAATGATCCTATTCTCAAATTTGAGAAAACTCAAATATGAAAATAACGAAACACCCAACTCTCTCCGTGGGTCATTGAGTTGCGTAGAATTTCTAGGATCAACCAAAATGCAAAATAAAATATGGTATGCAATGATGATCTAATGTACAACATTCCAAATTGAAAATTTGGGATGTTACAAACCTACCCCCCTTAAGATGAATCTCGCCCTCGAGATTTGGGTTGGCTAGAAAATAGGTGAGGGTGGTCCTTGAGCAATTCTTCCTCTCGTTCCCAGGTGGCTTCATCCTCCGTGTGGTAGCTCCACTGAACCTTGCAAAACTTGATAACCTTGCTGCGAGTAACTCGGATGGCAAACTCGAGAATCTTAACTAGTTTCTCCTCATAGGTCAAATTGTTATCCAACTGAATAGTTTCCAATGGCACTGTGTCTCTAAAAGGTATGTCAGCCATCTCCGTGTGGCACTTCTTTAACTGAGAAACGTGGAACACATCATGAACTCCTAACAATCCTTCGGGCAATTCCAACTTGTAGGCCACTTCTCCCATATGCTCCAAAACTCGATATGGTCCTACAAATTGTGGCGCTAACTTCCCTTTAACTCCAAAATGCTTTGTTCCCCGAAGTGGAGATACTCGAAGATAAGCTCTATCTCCGACTTCGTAAACTGTCTCCTTGCGTTTAGAATCTGCATAACTCTTCTGTCTGGACTGGGCTATCTTGAGCCTATCGCGAATCAACTTCACCTTCTGTTCAGACTATTTAATCAAGTCAGGTCCAAACAACTGGCGGTCTCCAACTTCGTCCCATGACAACAGTGTCCTGCACCTCCTTCCGTACAAATCTTCGAGAGGGGCCATCTTTAAACTGGTTTGGTAACTGTTGTTGTAAGAGAACTCTGCATATGGCAAATTGTCGTCCCAACTAGATCCATAATCTAGCGCACAAGCTCTCAGCATATCCTCCAAAATCTGATTTACTCTCTCGGTCTATCCATCTGTCAGTGGATGAAAAGCTGTACTGAATTCTAGCCTAGTTCCCAACGTCTCATGCAACTGCTTCCAGAATTTTGAGGTAAACTGGGTTCCTCTATCTGATACGATACTCCTTGGAACTCCATGCAAACATACGATCCTGGTCATGTATATCTTTGCCAACTTAGCACTAGTGTAAGTGGTCTTTACTGGGATGAAATGAGCTACCTTCGTCAATCGATCAACTACAACCCAAATTGAGTCATAGCCTGAACGAGTCCTGGGTAATCCCGTGATAAAATCCATTCCTAGCTTATCCCACTTCCATTCGGGTATCGGCAATGGTTGTAACAATCCTGCTGGCTTCTGATGCTCTGCCTTTACTCTCTGACATACATCACAAACTGCTACGTACTCCGCAATATCCTTCTTCATTCCGGTCCACCAGAAAATATCCTTCAAATCCAAGTACATCTTGGTATTTCCTGGGTGAATCGAATATGGTGAGTCATGTGCCTCTTGCAGTATCAACTTCCTGATCTCCGGGTCATTGGGCACGTAAACACGGTCTTCAAACCATAGGGTGTCGTGCTCATCCTCACGAAATCCTTTAGCTTTTCCTTTGCTTAGTTTCTCCTTTATAGAGGCAATCTCCTTGTCAGTCTTCTGAGCTTCTCTGATTCTATCCATCAAAGTTGACTGAATCTCCAATGCTGCTACATAGCCTCTCGGAACTATTTCCAAACATAGTTCACGAAGATTTTCTGCTAACTCCTTGGTATTTCTCCCGTCATTAACGTATTGACATGGCTCTTACGGCTTAATGCGTCAGCTACTACATTAGCCTTTCCGGGATGGTAATGCAATCTCATATCATAATCCTTGATGAGCTCCAACCATCTCCTTTGTCTGAGATTCAACTCCTTCTGTGTGAAAATGTACTTCAAACTCTTATGATCCGTGTACACCTCACAATGATTTCCAATGAGGAAATGCCTCCATGTTTTCAAAGCATGCACTACGGCTGCTAACTCCAAATCATGCGTGGCATAATTCAACTCATGAGGCTTCAGTTGTCTTGAGGCATATGAAACAACTCTCCCTTCCTGCATAAGCACTGCTCCAAGTCCTCGACGTGAAGCGTCGCAATACACCTCATAATCTTTGGTCTGGTCTGGCAAAATCAACACTGGTGAGGTAACCAAACGTTTCTTCAACTCCTGGAAACTAGCCTCACATTCCTCCGTCCATATGAACTTGGTATCTTTCTTTAACAACTCAGTCATAGGCTTCGCAATCTTTGAGAAATTCTCAATAAATCTCCGGTAGTATCCTGCGAGTCCAAGAAAACTCCGGATCTCTCCAACTGTTGTTGGGGCTTCCCACTTGGTCACGGTATCAACTTTAGTGGGATCAACTGCTATACCTTCTCCAGATATAACGTGTCCGAGGAATCCTACTTCCTTCAACCAAAACTCACATTTGCTGAACTTGGCATATAATTGATGTTCTCTGAGCTTTCCAAGTACCAAACGCAAATGCTCCTTATGCTCCTCTTCATTCTTCGAATAAACCAGGATATCATCAATGAACACTACGACGAACTTATCCAAAAACTCCATAAACACTTTGTTCATCATGTTCATAAAATAGGCAGGTGCGTTAGTCAGACCAAATGACATAATGGTATACTCGTACAGCCCATACCTGGTGGTAAAAGCTGTCTTCGGAATATCCTGTTCTCGAATCTTCAACTGGTGGTATCCTGATCGCAGATCGATCTTGGAAAATACCTTAGCTCCTTGCAATCGATCAAACAGATCATTGATCATCGGTAGTGGGTACTTGTTCTTGATCGTTACTTCATTCAATCCTCGATAATCAACAACCATCCTTAACGATCCATCCTTCTTCTCCACTAGAAGTACTGGCGATCCCCAAGGTGAAGAACTTGGGCGAATATATCCCTTATCCAGTAACTCCTTAATCTGCTTCTTAATTTCCACCAAATCCTTTGCTGGCATCCTATATGGTCTCTTTGATATTGGCCCTGTGCCTGGCAATAGCTCAATCAAAAACTCAATATCTCTATCCGGTGGCATGCCTGGCAACTCCTCTGGAAATACTTCAGGGAAATCCCTTACCACTGGTACTTCCTCCTGCACAACTCCTGTTAGGCAATTTACTTGAGTCCTCTTTGGCACATGCCGGGATACATACTTGATCCTTCTCCCTTCTGGGGTGGTAAGCAAAATTGACTTACTAGCACATTCAATATTCCCTTCATACTTTGATAACCAATCCATGCCTAATATCACATCCAATCCTTGGATTCCAATACTATTAGGTCTGAGGGAAAAACATAGTTACCAATCCTTAATGGTAACCGATCACACCATATACTAGCCACATACTCTGCTCCAGGCGAGGTTACTAACATGGGTGACCTAAGGGCTTGGGTTGATAGGTTATACTTATCCACAAATCCCCTTGAGATGTATGAATGCGATGCACCAGTGTCAAAAAGAACGAGTGCAGTAAATGACTTAACCAAAAACTTACCTATTACTGCATCAGGCTGAGCTTCAACCTCCTCCACGCTAACGTGGTTCACCTGTCCCCTATTGAAAGGGTTCGGCTTCTTCCCAGAACTTCCATTGCCATTTTGGCCTTCAGGACATTCATTGGCATAATGTCCGGTCTTCTGACACTTAAAGCAAGTGACTTGGCTCAGGTCCTTCTTGGCTGGGGTTGATGGGTTGGTGCGATTCTGGCCGTTGCTTCCTCCATTCCATTACCATTCTTGGTGCCATTGTGATTGTGCGAGCTACCTCCTCCATGGGTATGCTGAAAATGTCCTCCCGGTCTAGGGGTAAAACGTGGCTTCTGCTGAGCTCCTGAATTGTACTTCCCTTGTCCATACTTCCTCTTGCGATTCTCAATTTGCTGCTGCTTCCCTTCAATCATAAGAGCACGATCTACCAACTCCTGGTAGTTGTTGAAGGTTGCTACCATCAACTGCATGCTCAACTCATCATTCAGTCCTTCCAGAAACTTCTCCTGCTTAGCTGCATCCGTAGCGACGTCATCTGGGGCATAACGTGCTAACTTACTAAAGTCCTCCACATACTGGCCAACTGTCCGTCCTCCTTGGCGCAAGTTGCGAAACTCACGCTTCTTCATGGCCATAGCTCCTGCTGAAACATGTGCAGTACGAAAAGCCTGCTGAAACTGGTCCCATGTGACAGTGTCGATAGGGAAAGTGGCTGTAAAATTCTCCCACCATGATGCTGCGGGTCCTTCAAGCTGATGTGTGGCAAACTTCACCTTTTCTGCATCTGTGCATCCTGCTGTGGTCAACTCCCTAGCTGTCTTGCGGAGCCAATCATCTACTACTATCGGCTCGGTGCTACTGGAAAACACCAGCGGATTCAGCCTAAGAAAACGGGCTAAGTGATCAACAGGTGGTGGTGGTGGTGGGTTGTTGTGGTTGTTCCCCTGATTCTGATTCTGGACTAGCAACTGCATCAACATGTTCTGCTGCTGGATCAACTGAGTGAGCTCCGGTGGAAAGGCAATTCCGGGGTCACGTCTCGGAGGCATCTGAGGGTTTTAGAAAAGATGAGATGTAAGAATAGAGGGAGTCTAAAGAGAAAACACTACCCATATGCACATGAGGCAAAAGCAAACAATTCACTTCATTCAATCAAACAAGGGCATACACTCGATCTATCTATCACAAAAGTGCTCGGACTACTATATTTACATGGTGGACTACTACTACTGATGAGGTGGTCTACTAGAAATATTCTTCGGTGGCAGACTCCATGATATCTGCTCCAGCTTCATCAACATAGTCATCATCGCTACTATCAAGATCCGAGTCGGTGTCGTCGATGATGATGTAGTCTTCCGGGCTAATCTCCTTGGGTTCTTTGTCTTCCTCCACTGGTGTAGGGCCTCCCATAAATATTCCAATCTTCTTGATCAGGTCATCATTCTTGTCCACCAATACTTCAATTTCCTCTTCATAATCTTCACGTGTAGCCTTGAGTTCTTCCTCTAGTTCCTTGATTCTAGTCTTAGCCTTCTTCAGATCTATCATGTCGACGCACATCTGGTTCTCCTGTCGTCAAATGTGCTGGTTTAACTCCTGGATAAAAGCTGCGATTGATCTATCCTTCCTGGTGCTGATCATCTCCCAGTGCTCATCTCGGCGCCCACAAATCTGGTAGATAGTATCCTTGAGATCCTTGTGGTAGACTTCTCCAATGCGTCCCATGGCAATGTGAGCTGCCATGCTCTTTCCTAGACTCCAAGTTGGTGCATCAAAAGAAAACTCTATGGGCTCAGTGACTGGCATGAACGTCCTTCCTGGAACTTGAACTTGAATCATCCAGCGCTCTTCTTTAGGTAAAGTGGCGTTGTAGGTTCCGGTGAAGCTTGGTACTCCTATATTCAGGTACCTAGTGACTTCCTTCAAGTGACGTCCAAAGGGTGTATCTTCATCCGGTTGCATAAACTTGTTCCTTGCATCCGCCATCCTAAAGAGTAGAAAAGATGAGAAGTCGGAAGAGAAGAGAGTGTATAGTGATCTAGGTCTTTTAGCTTAGGGGTCGTGTCCTACAGTCAGCGTGTGCTCTGATACCATCTCTGTAGCGACCAGACCTCAAACAGTCTGATCTCTGTGCTCCGGTGTCATCCCTGGATCAGTAATGCTGACACCACACAGTGCTCGGAGGATTTATAACAGAGTAGCAATCACACACTTATTACATCGAGTGTCTCATAGAGAACTTAATACAATAAATATGGCTTAAGGCCATCTAAATATATGATAACAGCGGAAGGCTTGGAAGATAAGTGAGTCCATCAACTCCAACGACATCACTGAGTATAGAACCACGACCTAAAAACTCCTTAATCGTCATCTGAAAAGTCTGCAACATTAACATTGCAGCCCAAAACGGGTCAGCACATGGAATATGCTGGCAATGTAACACATAGACAGTAATGGAATGAAACAGCTATACTATATGCATAGTTGGCTGGTGGAAAGCTCTATGGTTACAGTTTTGCGTAAAGCCAAATTTTCCCTACTTCGAAGGAATAAATTTATTTATCTATCATGGTAGTTGTTAAACATTGAGAATGGTTGACAGCATTCTCAATCCCAATTAAGCATCATCATTAAACAAAACCCAATAAAATTAATTTAGAGTAACATGTTGAGATTCACATGATAATCCAGGTACTAGATACTCAAGATGTCCATAACCGAGGACACGGCTAACCATGATTAGTTTATTACACTCTGCAGAGGTTTGCGCACTTTTCCCCACAAGACTCGATCGCCTCCGTTTGGTTTCTCGCACTACAAGGTGTTTGAGAAGACGGATGACCGAGACATAGTCTTTCAGAGCGCTAGCACCTTACGATCGGGTAGACCGTACCACCTACATCCCCTACATCTGCTAGTCTACCACTGTAAGAGTTCGCATGACTTAGTCAACTATGCTAGAGCCCATAATAGCTTGTGGCTGCACACGGAAGTTTCTAGTATGAATAGTCTCATGATGCCTTTGAGCCTGGGTGGCGGTCCAAAAGAAAACAGGCAAGTCCTGGAATACCCAGGTGCCTCAATCCACCCAGATGTGTGTTTAAGTTGCCACCTTAGATAAACCATTAATTAACAAACTCACATCTGTCATGGATATCACTCACCCAATCCACGTCTACTAGCATAGCATGGCATAATAAGCAACGTAGAAGTAACTCCCAAAGGTTTGATAATAAACAGGTAACAGGTACTACCTCAACTACTTCCCATCCCACAATTTAATTAGATCCTAATCACGCAATGTGTGAGGATTGATCTAATGCAATAAAACTGGGTAGTAGGAAAGGTATGATCAAAGCGTTACTTGCCTTGCTGATGATCCGGGAAACCTAGTGATTCGAAGTAACAAGCGGCGCACTCCGGGTATTCTATCACAGACAAACAAACAAGCATACAATAAGTACTCATCTTATGCATAGGTAAAACTCAAATAAGAGATCTAACCAGAAGGTTCAACTTAAGAACTCCGGTTGGCAAAAAGAATCAAATCGAACGAAGCAACGAAAGTCAAACGGCGAAAGAAAACAACTTTGTTCTACTAATCTGGATCTAGGGAAAATTTTGCAGTAGCAAAATCTTGTTTAAGTTGGTTAAACGGATAGACAGTTTCGAGACGAAACTCCAGGCGCTTGAATCGCCTGATTCCGATAAACGAGCGAAAAGTTACACTAAAACGAAAATCGGATCAGGAACCGCGATCAGAAAAATCGCGGATTTAATCCGAGAAAAAGAAAAACGATGAACGTTCGCTAGAATGAATGGATGGACGAACGCTCGCTATTTAAATAAACCGGGAAAGCCGATCTATTTAAAAAACCCGAATCTAAAAAAACCGACGAAAAACCTATCGGTTTTCTAAAAAAAACGGGCACGGATTTCGAGGCGGCGGCGAACCTCGGCGAGCGTGCGGGCGGGGAGGCGGCTCCGGCGGGGCAGCGCGTGGGCGGCGGCGCCGGGCGGCGAGCGGCGCGGCGGGGCGGCAGCGGCGCGCAGGTGGCGGCGGCGGGGCAGGCGGCGGCAGCGGGGTCGGGCGGCGGCAGCGGGGTCGGGTGGCGGCGGCGGGGTCGGGCGGCTGGGGCGGCTCGGGGCTGGGCCGGCTTATAAAGCCACCTCAGGTCAGAGTCCTAGCCGGACACGGCCCGTAGGTCGGTTCATTTTTTTAATTAATTATGCGCAGAAGAAAATTAAAAAGAAATACTAAATTGACTCCAAAAATTCCGGAATAAATTTTCACGGGCTTCTAAAATCAAGCCGCACAAGGTGACATTTATTTGGGACCTAAATGCAATTTTGAAAAATGCACATTTTTCCTAAATTCAAATAAAATAATGAAAAACTCCGAAATAAAATCTTATTTGATTTTATTATTAAATCCTCGATATTTCTTTATTTTGGGACAGTCATTTTATTCCCTCTCTCATATTTTTGTAATAGAAATAATTGGTGATAAAATAAATAAAATCAAATGATCCTATTCTCAAAATTTGAGAAAACTCAAATATGAAAATAACGAAACCCCCAATTCTCTCCGTGGGTCATTGAGTTGCGTAGAATTTCTAGGATCAACCAAAATGCAAAATAAAATATGGTATGCAATGATGATCTAATGTATAACATTCCAAATTGAAAATTTGGGATGTTACAAATAGCAGCAGCACGTGCGAGGGCCGGGGCAGCTGGTCGTGTAGCAGCATCAGTTGACTAACACCACCGGCCAAACCGCCGCCCCTTGCTGCCCGCGGCCGGCGGTGTGCCGCCCTGCCCGCCCTGAAATCACTCCCCACCACCGGTCCCCCGCCGCCACGACCATCCCTTTAGGTCCCCCATGCCGAGCTTTTTCTTCGGCAATCCCCACGCCACCGCCCCACCACCGCCCCACCCTGAACCCTAAGATAGATAGTGGGGTACCTCTTCGGCGAGCCCCCTTCCCCACTGCGACTGGTTCTTCCTTAACTCCGACGAGCCCCCCACCATATGAAAATTGACTGACCCAAAAGTCGATTCAGTCGACTGAAGTGTAGCCAAATCAGAGCAGCATCACAGGGAAGAGCAAGAGCAGCGCGAGCAAGAGCAAGATTAAAAGCAGACCACGCAGGGGACGGAGAGCAAGAGCAGAGCAGCAACCCGAGTGAGAGATAGAGCAGCAGCAGCTCCTACTGACGTGGATGTCACTGCCGAGGGAGCGACATCATGGAGGAAGTGGCTAGCGACGCCGACGTGGATGGAGTCGCGCCATGTCGGCTCGGGACTGAGCGCCGGCAGCACCGTGAGATCGAATCAAGAAGAAAATGCGGTGATTAGTGTACAACCTCTTTGGTGGCGCCGATTAGGCCTCAGCTTCATCCGAGGAAACGGTGATGATGCTGGTCTTTCAGCGATGAAGGTGAGACAACGGTGTGGGAATGGAGGTGGCATGAAAGACGAGGGGAACATCGGGGCAACTCCTTGGAAGTGGAGGACGGGTTGGCCGAACCGACGGGACGACAAGATCGACGACGGATCCACATTCGGTACGATGGATGAGGGACATCGAGGTGTTGTTGTGGACGACATCATCGGGGAAGAGGCTCCGGCTGAGTGGTGGATGGAGGAGGGTGTGGGGCTTCTCGAGTTTTAGCAGCCTCGGTGTACGAATGGGTGGGCTGATGTAGGGACCAGACCTCAAATGGTCCAATCTCTGTGCTCAGGTGTCATCCCTGGATCAGTAATGCTGACACCACACAGTACTTGAAGGATTTATAACAGAGTAGCAATCACACACTTATTACATCGAGTGTCTCAAAAGAGATCTTATTACAATAAATGTAGCTTAAGGTCATCTAATAACGATAACAGCGGAAGGCTTGGAAGATAAGTGAGTCCATCAACTCCAATGGCATCACTGAGTATAGAACCATGACCTAAAAACTCCTTAATCATCGTCTGGAAAGTCTGCAACATTAACGTTGCAGCCCGAAACGGGTCAGTACATGGAATATGCTGGCAAAGTAACACATAGAGAGTAATGGAATGAAACAGGCTATTCTATATGCATATTTGGCCGGTGGAAAGCTCTATGGTTACAGTTTTGCGTAAAGCCAATTTTTCCCTACTACAAAGGAATAGATTTTATTTAACTATCATGGTAGTTGTTAAACATTGAGAATGGTTGACAGCATTCTCAATCCCAATTAAGCATCATCATGAAACAAAACCCAACAAAATTAAATTTTAGAGTAACATGCTGAGATTCACATGATAATCCAGGTACTAGATACTCTACCACTGTAAGAGTTCGCACAACTTAATCAACTATGCTAGAGCCCATAATAGCTTGTGGCTGCACACGGAAGTTTCTAGCATGAATAATCTCATGATCCCTTTGAGCCTGGGTGGCGGTCCAAAAGAAAAACAGGCAATCACTGGAATACCCAGGTGCCTCAATCCACCCAGATGTGTGTTTAAGTTGCCACCTTAAATAAACCATTAATTAACAATCTCACTTTTGTCATGGATACACTCACCCAATCCACGTCTACTAGCATAGCATGGCATAATAAGCAAACATAGAAGTAACTCCCAAAGGTTTGATAATAACAGGTAATAGGTTCGACCTCATCTACTTCCCAAACCCACAATTTAATTAGATCCTAATCATGCAATGTGTGAGGATTGATCTAATGCAATAAAACTGGGTAGTTCGAAAGCATGATCAAAGTGTTACTTGCCTTGCTGATGATCCGGGAAACCTAGCGATTCGAAGTAGCAAGTGGCGCACTCCGGGTACTCTATCGCAAACAAACAAGCGTACAATAAGTACTCAACTAATGCATAGGTAAAACTCAAATAAGAGATCTAACTAGAAAGTTCAACTTAAGAACTCCGGTTGGCAAAAAGAATCAAACCGAACGAAGCAATGAAAGACAAACGGCAAAAGAAACAGACTTCGTTTACTATTCTGGATCTAGGGAAATTTTTATAGTAGCAAAAACTTGTTTGGGTTGGTAAGCGGAAAGAGGGTTTCGAGACGAAACTCCAGGCGCTTGAATCGCCTGATTCTGATAAACGAGCGAAAAGTTAGACTAAAACGAAAATCGGATCAGAAATCGCGATCAGAAAAATCACGGACTTAATCCGAGAAAAAGAAAAACAATGAACGTTCATTAAAACGAACGAACGGGCGAACGCTCGCTAATTAAATAAACCAGAAAAACCGATCTATTTAAAAAAATGAAACTAAAAAAATGAGCAAAACCGTTGGAAAACCGAACGGGTTTTCGAGAAAAACCGGAGGCAAAAAAAAACTACCTCCGGCGACTCCGGCGAACGGCGGCGGCGGCGGTCCGGCGGGCGGCGGCGGTGCGGCGGCGACGGGGCGCGGCAGCGGCGGCGGGGCCGGCTAGGGTTAGGGTTTTTTTTCGGGTGGGGCGGCTTGGGCTTCGGCCGGGTCCTAGGGGCGCTATAAAAAGGCCCGGCCTGGAGGAGTCCTGGCCGGTTACGGCCCAAGGTCGGTTCGGACTTGTAGGCTACTTCTCCTATACGCTCCAAAACTTTGTATGGGCCTACAAAACGTGGCTCTAACTTTCCCTTAACTCCAAAGCACTTAACTCCTCGAAGTGGTGATACTCGAAGATAAACTCGGTCTCCGACTTCCTAAACTGACTCCTTGCGTTTAGAATCTGCGTAGATCTTCTGCCTGGATTGGGCTACCTTGAGCCTATCGCGAATCAATTTCACTTTCTGTTCAAACTCCCTTATCAGATCCGACCCAAACAACTGGCGGTCTCCAAATTCATCCCAAGACAATGGGGTCTTGCACCTCCTTTCGTACAAGGCTTCGAAAGGGGCCATCTTCAAACTGGATTGATAGCTGTTGTTGTAAGAGAACTCTGCATACGGCAAATTCTCGTCCCAACTAGATTCGTAATCTAGCGCACAAGCTCTTAGCATATCCTCCAAAATCTGATTGACTCTCTCGGTCTGTCCATCTGTCTACGGGTGGAAAGCTGTGCTAAACTCCAGTATGGTACCCAAAGTTTCATGCAACTGATTCCAGAACTTAGAGGTAAATTGGGTTCCTCTATCTGATACTATGCTCCTTGGAACTCCATGCAGACAAACGATTCTAGTCATGTATATCTTTGCCAACTTTGCGCTGGTATAGGTAGTCTTCACTGGAATGAAATGAGCTACCTTTGTCAAATGATCGACTACAACCCATATCGAGTCATAGCCTGAACGTGTTCTGGGCAATCCTGTAATAAAATCCATGCCTAGCTTATCCCACTTCCATTTGGGTATCGGCAATGGCTGTAGCAATCCGGCTGGCTTCTGATGCTCTGCCTTTACTCTCTGACATACATCACAAACTGCTACATATTCCGCAATATCCTTCTTCATTCCGGTCCACCATAAAATATCCTTCAAATCCAATTACATCTTGGTATTTCCTGGGTGAATCGAATAGGGTGAATCATGGGCCTCTTGTAAAATTAACTTCCTGATCTCCAAATCATTTGGTACATAGACATGGTCTTCAAACCATAAGGTATCGTGCTCATCCTCACGAAATCCCTTAGCTTTTCCTTTGCTCATTTTCTCCTTAATAGAAGCAATCTCCTTGTCAGTCTTTTGAGCTTCTCTAATCTTATCCATCAAAGTAGACTGAATCTCCAATGTTGCTACATGGCCTCTTGGAACTATTTACAAACATAGCTCTCGAAGATTTTTGGCTAACTCCCTTGGTAAATCTCCCGTCATTAGGGTGTTGACATGGCTCTTACGGCTTAACGCATCAGCTACTACATTAGCCTTTCCGAGGTGATAATGCAATTTCATATCATAATCCTTGATGAGCTCCAACCATCTTCTTTGTCTGAGGTTCAACTCCTTCTGTGTGAAAATATATTTCAAACTCTTGTGATCTGTGTACACCTCACAATGGTTTCCAATCAAAAAATGTCTCCAAGTCTTCAATGCATGCACTATGACTACTAACTCCAAATCATGCATAGCATAATTCAACTCATGAGGCTTAAGCCGTCGTGAGGCATATGAAACAACTCTTCCTTCCTACATAAGCATTGCTCCAAGTCCTCGACGTGAAGCGTCACAGTACACCTCATAATCTTTGGTATGATCCGGTAAGATCAACACGGGTGAGGTAACCAAACGTTTCTTCAACTCCTGGAAACTAGCCTCACATTCCTCAGTCCATTTGAACTTGGTATCCTTCTTCAACAACTCCGTCATAGGCTTCGCAATCCTTGAGAAATTCTCAATAAACCTTCGGTAGTATCCTGTGAGTCCAAGAAAACTCCGGATCTCTCCAACTATTGTTGGCGCTTCCCACTTGGTCATGTTATCAACTTTAGTCAGATCTACCGCTATACCTTCTCCGGATATAACGTGTCCAAGAAATCCAACTTCTTTCAACCAAAACTCACATTTGCTAAACTTGGCATATAATTGATGTTCTCTGAGCTTTCCAAGAACCAAACGCAAATGCTCCTTATGCTCCTCTTCATCCTTCGAGTAAACCAGGATATCATCAATGAACACTACGACGAACTTATCCAAGAACTCCATAACCACTTTGTTCATCATGTTCATAAAATATGCAGGTGTGTTAGTCAGAAGACCAAATGACATAATGGTATACTCGTACAGCCCATACCTGTTGGTAAAAGCTGTCTTAGGTATATCATGTTCTCGAATCTTCAACTAGTGGTATCCTGATCACAGATCGATCTTGGAAAATACCTTAGCTCCTTGCAGTCGATCAAACAGATCATTGATCATTGGTAGTGGGTACTTGTTCTTGATGGTTACTTCATTCAATCCTCGATAATCAACAACCATCCTTAACGATCCGTCCTTCTTTTCCCCTAGAAGTACTGGTGATCCCCAAGGCGATCAACTTGGGCGAATATATCCCTTATCCAGTAACTCCTTAATCTGCTTCTTGATTTCCACCAAATCCTTTGCGGGCATCCTATATGGTATCTTTGATATTGGCCCTGTGACTGGCAGAAGCTCAATCAAAAACTCAATATCTCTATCCGGTGGCATGCCTGGCAATTCTTCTGGAAATACATCGGGGAAATCCTTCACTACTGGTACTTCCTCCTGCACAACTCCTGTTAAACAGTTTACTTGAGTCCTCTTCGGCACATGCCGGGATACATACTTGATCCTTCTCCCTTCTGGGGTGGTAAGCAAGATCGACTTACTGGCGCAATCGATGTTTCCTCCATACATCGACAACCAATCCATACCCAGAATTACATCCAAACCTTGTGATTCCAATATTATCAAATCCGAGGGGAACACATGCCTACCTATACTTAATGGCACTTGAAAACATCCTTGGCTAGCCATATACTCCGCTCCTGGTGAGCTTACTAACATAGGTGTTCTAAGAACTTTGGGGGGCAGGTTATACTTAACCACAAATACCCTTGATATGTATGAATGCGATGCACCAGTATCAAAAAGAACAAGTGCAGTAAATGACTTAACCAAAAACTTACCGATTACTGCATCCGACTGCTCTTCAACCTCCTCCACGTTAACGTGGTTCACCTGTCCCCTGTTGAAAGGGTTCGGCTTCTTCCCAGAGCTTCCATTGCCATTTCCATTCTGGGATTCAGGACATTCATTGGCATAATGTCCGGTCTTCTAGCACTTAAAGCAAGTGACTTGGCTCAGGTCTCTCTTGGCTGGGGTCGATGGGTTGGTGCGATTCTGGCCGTTGCTTCCTCCATTACCATTACCATTTTTGGTGCCATTGTGATTGTGCGAGCTACCTCCTCCATGGGTATGTTGAAAATGTCCTCCCGGTCTAGGGGTAAAACGTGGCTTCTGCTGAGCTCCTGAATTGTGCTTCCCTTGTCCATACTTCCTCTTGCGATTCTCAATCTGCTGTTGCTTCCCTTCAATCATGAGAGCACGATCTACCAACTCCTAGTAGTTTTTGAAGGTTGCTGCCATTAGCTGCATGCTCAACTCATCATTCAGTCCTTCCAGAAACTTCTCCTGCTTAGTTGCATCCGTAGCAACGTCATCTGGGGCATAACGTGCTAGTTTACTAAAGTCCTCCACATACTGGACAACTGTCTGTCCTCCTTGGCGCAAATTGCAAAACTCTCGCTTCTTCATGGCCATAGCTCCTGCTGAAACATGGGCAGTTTGAAAACCTGCTAAAACTGGTCCCATGTGATAGTGTCGACAGGGAAAGTGGCTGTGAAATTCTCCCACCATGATGTTGCGGGTCCTTCAAGCTAATGTGCAGCAAACTTCACCTTTTCCGCATTCGTGCATCATGCTGTGGTCAACTCCCTTGCTGTCTTGCGGAGCCAATCATCTGCTACTATCGGCTCGGTGCTACTGGAAAACACCAGCGAATTCAGCCTAAGAAAACGGGCTAAGTGATCAACAGGTGGAGGTGGTGGTGGTGGGTTGTTGTTGTTGTTCCCCTGATTCTAATTCTGGACTAACAACTGCATCAATGTGTTCTCCTGCTAGATCAACTGGGTGAGCTCCGGTGGGAAGGTAAATCCGGGGTCACATCTCAGAGGCATCTAAGGTTTTAGAAAAGATGAGATTTAAGAATAGAGAGGGGTCTAAAGAGAAAACACTACCCATATGCACATGAGGCAAAAGCAAACAATTCAGTTCATTTAATCAATCAAACAAAGGCATACAATCGATCTAACTATCGCAAAAGTGCTCGGACTACTATATTTACATGGTGGACTACTACTACCGATGAGGTGGTCTACTAAAAATATTCTTTGGTTGCAGACTTCATCATATCTGCTCCAGCTTCATCAACATAGTCATCATCACTATCATCTGGATCCGAGTCGGTGTCGTCGATGATGATGTAGTCTCGCGGACGAATCTCCTTGGGTTCTCCATCTTCTTCTACTGGTGTAGGGCCTCCCATGAATATTCCGATCTTCTTTATCAGATCGTCATTCTTCTCCACTAATACTTCGACTTCCTCTTCATAATCTTCACGTGTAGCCTTGCGTTCTTCCTCCAGTTCTTTGATTTTTGTCCTTGCGTTCTTCAGATCTATCATGTCGGCACACATTTGGTTCTTCTGACGTCAAATGTGTTGGTTTAACTCCTGGATAAAAGCTGCAACTGATCTATCCTTCCTGGTGCTGATCATCTCCCAGTGCTCATCTCGGCGCCCACAAATCTGGTAGATAATATCCTTAAGATCATTGCAGTAGACTTCTCCAATAAGTCTCATGACGATGTGAGCTACCATGCTCTTTCCTAGACTCCAAGTTGGTGCATCAAAAGAAAACTCTATGGGCTCAGTGACTGGCATGAACGTCCTTCCTGGAACCTGAACTTGAATCATCCAGCGCTCCTCTTCAGGTAAAGTGGCGTTGTAGGTTCCGGTGAAGCTTGGTACTCCTATGTTTAGGTATCTAGTGACTTCCTTCAGGTGACGTCCAAAGGGTGTATCATCATCCGGTTGCGTGAACTTGTTCCTTGCATCCGCCATGCTAAAAGAGTAGAAAAGATGAGAAGTCAGAAAGAGAAGAGAGTGAGTAGTGATCTAGGTCTTTAGCTTAGTGGTCGTGTCATACAGACAGCGTGTGCTCTGATACCATCTTGTAGCGAGCAGACCTCAAACAGTCCAATCTCTATGCTCAGGTGTCATCCCTGGATCAGTAATGCTGACACCACACAGTACTTGAAGGATTTATAACAGAGTAGAAATCACACACTTATTACATCGAGTGTCTCAAAAGAGATCTTATTACAATAAATATGGCTTAAGGCCATCTAATAACGATAACATCGGAAGGCTTGGAAGATAAGTGAGTCCATCAACTCCAACGACATCACTGAGTATAGAACCACGACCTAAAAACTCCTTAATCATCGTCTGAATAGTCTGCAACATTAACGTTGCAGCCCGAAATGGGTCAGCACATGAATATGCTGGCAAAGTAACACATAGAGAGTAATGGAATGAAACAGGCTATTCTATATGCATATTTGGCCGGTGGAAAGCTCTATGGTTATAGTTTTGCGTAAAGCCAATTTTTCCCTACTACAAAGGAATAATTTTTATTTAACTATCATGGTAGTTGTTAAACATTGAGAATGGTTGATAACATTCTCAATCCCAATTAAGCATCATCATTAAACAAAACCCAACAAAATTAAATTTTAGAGTAACATGTTGAGATTCACATGATAATCCAGGTCCTAGATACTCAAGATGTTCATAACCGGGGACACGGATAATCATGATTAGTTTATACACTCTGCAGAGGTTTGCGCACTTTTCCCCACAAGACTGGATCGGCTCCATTTGATTTCTCGCACTACATGGTGTTTGAGAAGATAGATGACCGAGACATAGTCTTTCAGAAGCGCTAGCACCTTACGATCGGGTAGACCGTTACACCTACTTTCCCCTACATCTGCTAGTCTACCACTGTAAGAGTTCGCACAACTTAATCAACTATGCTAGAGCCCATAATAGCTTGGGGCTACACAAGGAAGTTTCTAGCATGAATAATCTCATGATCCCTTTAAGCCTGGGTGGCGGTCCAAAAGAAAAACATGCAATCGCTGGAATACCCAGGTGCCTCAATCCACCCAGATGTGTGTTTAAGTTGCCACCTTAAATAAACCATTAATTAACAATCTCACATCTGTCATGGATACACTCACCCAATCCACGTCTACTAGCATAGCATGGCATAATAAGCAAACGTAGAAGTAACTCCCAAAGGTTTGATAATAACAGGTCATAGGTTCTACGTCATCTACTTCCCAAACCCACAATTTAATTAGATCCTAATCATGCAATGTGTGAGGATTGATCTAATGCAATAAAACTGGGTAGTTGGAAAGCATGATCAAAGTGTTACTTGCCTTGCTGATGATCCGGGAAACCTAGCAATTCGAAGTAGCAAGCGGCGCACTCCGGGTACTCTATTGCAAACAAACAAGCGTACAATAAGTACGCAACTAATGCACGGGTAAAACTCAAATAAGAGATCTAACCAGAAAGTTCAACTTAAGAACTCTGGTTGGCAAAAAGAATCAAACCGAACGAAGCAACGAAAGACAAACGGCAAAAGAAACAGGCTTCGTTTACTATTCTGGATCTAGGAAATTTTTACAGTGGCAAAAACTTGTTTGAGTTGGTTAAGCGGAAAGAGGGTTTCGAGACGAAACTCCAGGCGCTTGAATCGCCTGATTCCGATAAACGAGCGAAAAGTTAGACTAAAATGAAAATCGGATCAGAAGTCGCGATCAGAAAAATCGCAGATTTAATCCGAGAAAAAGAAAAACGACGAACGTTCGTTAAAACGAACGAACGGGCGAACGCTCGCTAATTAAATAAACCGGAAAATTGATCTATTTAAAACAAACTGAAGCTAAAAAAACGAGCAAAACCGTTAGAAAACTGAACGGTTTTTCGAGAAAAACCGGAGGCGAAAAAAAAACTACCTCCGGCGACTCCGGCAAATGGCGGTGGCGGCGGTCCGGCGGGCGATGGCGCGGCGGCGGCGGCGTGGCCGGCTAGGGTTAGGGTTTTTTTTCAGGTGGGGCGGCTTGGGCTTCGGCCGGGTCCTCGGGCGCTATAAAAAGGCCCGGCCAGGAGGAGTCCTGGCCGGTTACGGCCCAAGGTCGGTTCAGACTTTTTTTTTAAATAGTTATGCTCGAAAGAAAACAAAAGAAATACTAAACGGACTCCAAAAATCCTGAAATAAATTTTCCCCGGCTTCTAAAATCAAGCCGCACAGGATGAACATTTATTTGGGGCCTAAATGCAATTTTGAAAAACGCTCATTTTTCCTAAATTCAAATAAAATAGCAAATAAAACCAAAATAAAATCTTAATGGATTTTTATATTAAATCCTCAATATTTCTTTATTTTGGGGAAGTCATTTTATTCCTTCTCTCATATTTTTGTGACAGAAATAATTGAAGATAAAATAAATAAAATCAAATGATCCTATTTTCAAAATTTGAGACAACTCAAATATGAAAATAACGAAATCCCCAACTCTCTCCGAGGGTCCTTGAGTTGCATAAAATTTCTAGGATCAACCAAAATGCAATAAATATGATATGCAATGATGATCTAGTGTATAACATTCCAAATTGAGAATTTGGGATGTTACAGCTGATGGGATGGGAGTGGGGAACCATGGCTTAGGGACGCACTTGTCCGAAATATGGGGTAAGTTACGGAAGTACCCCCCACCGATTTGTGCTAGGAGGTTCTTTCGGTTCAGGGATATCACGGGCATTTCACGTGTCGGGATTTCAAAGGAGGTGCGAGTTTTCGCGCGTGTTGTAATTTTTGGATAGCAAGGCGTGGGTTGAGATGGAGGGAGTTTTCGGAGCACAACGAGACAAAGAAGTATGTTAAATATTTCGGGGTAACAAGGCGTTGGTTGAAATTTCTGGACAAGCCTAACGTGTCTTGTACCAAATAAATTCGCACTCCCGTCAACAAAAATACAAAAAGAAATCAATTCACACCACACAAGAGAGTCTAGTCCCATGTATTGTACCAAATCAATTCGCACTACAAATTCCATTCAAAACTTTGAATTCATGTTATGTTCTATTAAAATATTTTGCTATGTGTATAATGCATGCAACCTGCTACTCAAATGAACGTTTTAGTGCATTCCAAACGTATATGTAGTACTGATAACCCACAAGTATAGGGGATCGCAACAGTTTTCGATAAGTAAGAGTGTCGAACCCAACGAGGAGCTAAAGGTAGAACAAATATTCCCTCAAGTTCTATCGATCACCGATACAACTCTACGCACGCTTGACGTTTGCTTTACCTAGAACAAGTATGAAACTAGAAGTACTTTGTAGGTGTTTTTGGATAGGTTTGCAAGGTAATAAAGAGCATGTAAATAAAAGGTAGGGGCTGTTTAGATAAAGACACAACTAAATTAGTTTTAGTAGAGAGCTTGTTGTTACGAGAAAGTTATTTGTCTCTAGGCAATCGATAACTAGACCGGTAATCATTATTGCAATTTTATATGAGGGAGAGGCATAAGCTAACATACTTTCTCTACTTGGATCATATGCACTTATGATTGGAACTCTAGCAAGCATCCGCAACTACTAAAGATCATTAAGGTAAAACCCAACCATAGCATTAAAGCATCAAGTCCTCTTTATCCCATACACAACAACCCCCTTACTCGGGTTTGTGTTTCAGTCACTCACGCAACCCACTATAAGTGAATCATGAACGTATTGCAACACCCTACAGCGGGGATCCCTCACGCTTGCGCGACATGGAGAGCACCATAGGACAGCACCAATAATAAAACATGCAACTCAAACCAATCTTGATCATCAAATAGCCCATAGGACAAAACAGATCTACTCAAACATCATAGGATAGCCATACATCATTGGGAAATATTATATAGCGTTGAGAACCATGTTTAAGTAGAGATTACAGCGGGAAAGAGGGGGGTTACACCGCTGCATAGAGGGGGGAAGAGTTGGTGATGATGGCGCTGAAGTTGTTGGTGAAGATTGCGGTGATGATGATGGCCATGGCAGCGTTCCGGCGCCACCGGAAGAGAAGGGGAGAGGGGGGCCCTTCGTCTTCTTCTTCCTTGACCTCGTCCCTAGATTGGAGAAGGGTTTCCCCTCTGGTCCTTGGCCTCCATGGTATGGGAGGGGCGAGAGCCCCTCCCAGATTGGATCTGTCTCTCTGTCTCTCTCTGTTTCTGCGTTCTCAGATTCTACCCCTTCACCATTTTATATATTCCCGGAGATCCGTAACTCCGATTGGGCTGACATTTTAACACAATCTCTATCCGGATATTAGTTTTCTTGCGGTGAAAGAAGGGCATCAACCGCCTTACGGGGTGGCCACGAGGGTTAGGGGCGCGCCTGCCCCCCTGCCTCGTGACCCCCTCGGGCATCGTCTCGCGTGGATTTTTCTTCCCAAAAATCATATATATTCCAAAATAAATCTCCGTCAGTTTTTATCCCTTTTGGACTCCGTTTGATATGGATATTCTGCGAAACAAAAAAATGCAACAAACACGAACTGGCACTGGGCACTGGATCAATATGTTAGTCCCAAAAATAGTATAAAAAGTTGCCAAAAGTATATGAAAGTTGTAGAATATTGGCATGGAACAATCAAGATTATAGATACGACGAAGACGTATCAGCATCCCCAAGCTTAATTCCTCCTTGTCCTCAAGTAGGTAAATGATAAAAAAGATAATTTTTGATGTGGAATGCTACCTAGCATAATCTTGATCACATATCTAATCATGGCATGAATATTAAGATACGAGTGGTTCAAAGCAATAGTCTATCATTTGACATAAAAACAATAATACTTCAAGCCCACTAATAAAGCAATCATGTCTTTTCAAAATAACATGGCCAAAGAAAGTTATCCCTACAAAATCATATAGTCTGGCTATGCTCCATCTTCACCACACAAAATATTCACATCATGCACACCCCCGATGACAAGCCAAGCAATTGTTTCATACTATTGATGTTCTCAAACCTTTTCAACTTTCATGCAATACATGAGCGTGAGCCATGGACATAGCACTATAGGTGGAATAGAATATGATGGTGGAGAAGACAAAAAGGAGAAGATAGTCTCACATCAACTAGGCATATCAACGGGCTATGGAGATGCCCATCAATAGATATCAATGTGAGTGAGTAGGGATTGCCATGCAACGGATGCACTAGAGCTATAAGTGTATGAAAGCTCAAATTGGGAACTAAGTGGGTGTGCATCCAACTTGCTTGCTTATGAAGACCTCGGGCATTTGAGGAAGCCCATCATCGGAATATACAAGCCAAGTTCTATAATGAAAATTCCCACTAGTATATGAAAGTGATAACTCAAGAGACTCTCTATATGAAGAACATGGTGCTACTCTAAAGCACAAGTGTGGTAAAAGTATAGTAACATTGCCCCTTCTCTCTTTTTCTCTCATTTTTTTATTTTCTTTATTTTCTCTTTTTTTGGGCCTTCTCTTTTTTTGGCCTTTCTCTTTTTTCTTTTTTTATTTTTATTTTTATTTTTTTCGTCCGGAGTCTCATCCCGACTTGTGGGGGAATCATAGTCTCCATCATCCTTTCCTCACTGGGGCAATGCTCTAATAATGATGCTCATCACACTTTTATTTACTTACAACTCAATATTACAACTCGATACTAGAACAAAGATATGACTCTATATGAATGCCTCCGGCGGTGTACCGGGATGTGCAATGACCTAGCGTAGCAATGACATCAAAAAACGGACAAGACATGAAAACATCATGCTAGCTATCTTACTATCATGCAAAGCAATATGACAATGAATGCTCAGGTCATGTATATGATGACGATGGAAGTTGCATGGCAATATATCTCGGAATGGCTATGGAAATGCCATAATAGGTAGGTATGGTGGCTGTTTTGAGGAAGGTATATGGTGGGTTTTGGTACCAGCGAAAGTTGCGCGGTACTAGAGAGGCTAGAAATGGTGGAAGGGTGAGAGTGCGTATATTCCATGGACTCAACATTAATCATAAAGAACTCACATACTTATTGCAAAAATCTATTAGTCATCGAAACAAAGTACTACGCGCATGCTCCTAGGGGGATAGATTGGTAGGAAAAGACCATCGCTCATCCCCGACCGCCACTCATAAGGAAGACAATCAATAAATAAATCATGCTCCGACTTCGTTACATAACGGTTCACCATACGTGCATGCTACGAGAATCACAAACTTCAACACAAGTATTTCATCCACCACTACCCACAAGCATGACTCTAATATCACCATATTTATATCGCAAAAGTATTGCAAGGAATCAAACACATCATATTCAGTGATCTACAAGTTTTATGTAGGATTTTATGACTAACCATGTGAAGGACCAATTCCTGTCATCTCTCTAAATAGAAGTAAGTGAAGCAAGAGATTTTAATTATTTCTACAAAAGATATGCCCATGCTCTAACAAATATAAGTGAAGCAAAAGAGCATTCTACAAATGGCAGTTTTCTATGTAAAGAGAAACAGGCAATCCAAACTTCCAATGATATAAGTGAAGCACATGAAGCATTCTATAAAGCCATATTCAAAAGATATAAGTGAAGTGCATAGAGCATTCTATAAATCAACCAAGGACTATCTCATACCAGCATGGTGCATAAAAGAAAAATGAAAACTAAATGCAAAAGACGCTCCAAGATTGCACATATTACATGAACAAAACGAATCCGAAAACATACCGATACTTGTTGAAGAAAGAGGGGATGCCTTGCGGGGCATCCCCCAGCTTAGACGCTTGAGTCTCCTTGAATATTTACTTGGGTGCCTTGGGCATCCCCAAGATTGAGCTCTTGCCTCTCTTCCTTCTTCTCACATCAAGACCTTCTCGATCATCGAACACTTCATCTACACAAAACTTCAACAGAAAACTCGGTAAGATCCGTTAGTATAATAAAGCAAATCACTACTCTAAGTTCTATTTCAAACCAATTCATATTTTGTTTTTGCATTGTGTCTACTGTAGTATGACTTTTTCATGGCTTAATCCACTGATATGAATCGATAGTTTCATCAAAACAAGCAAACTATGCATCAAAAACAGAATCTGTCTAAAACGGAACAGTCTGTAATAATCTGAACATTCACCATACTTATGAAACTTGAAAAATTCTGGAAAAATTAGGAAAAATAAACAATTTGTATAGAAAGACAGCGCAATAAGAATCAGAACCATTTGACGTTCCAGCTAAAAATGTAAAATCGCGCACTACAGCCAAAGTTTCTGTCCTGCACCGTACAAACCATCAAGCAAATGTAAACATCCTAAAGGCAAACCTTGGCACATTATTTATATAATACAATGGAATTGTACAAGGAGATAATTATTTTTGTTGAAAAGTTTCTGTAATCAAGATTCACAAAGTTGCCATGAGCATGAACAAAGTTCAAGGAGCTCTCCCACTTCAACAATGCTTGTCTTTCTCACTTTCACTTTCCTTTTTGAAAAAGTTTTGGGTTCCCCTCTTTATTTTTGTTTTTTTAAACTATATGAAAGCACTCAACAGAAATAAATGACTCTCTAAAACTTCCGAGTTGTCTCCCTGGCAGCGCTGTTCTTTAAAGCCATTAAGCTAGACATATAGTGCTCAAGTAGTGAATCCACCCGGATCCCAAGGTATATCAAAGCCAATTTTAATTAGCAATGATTTGGCATTTAGTAGTGAGCACAAAGTAGCATATATCATGCAACAACGAAGTCTAACTCTCTTCCTATGCATCGGCATGTCATAAAAGAACAATTCATGCACACAAAGTAAAGGCCAATGCATAGTATAAACAATTTCTTGCAATTTTGTTGTATTGGAAACATAGAGAGGTGGAGATATAGTTCCTCTTTCATAATAATTGCAAGTAGGAGCAGCAAGCACATGCATATTATATCCATCAAAATCATCATGTGTAGTAGTAAAACGCAACACATCAATGTAATCCTTAATAAGTGCAAACTTCTCCGATATAGTGTAGTTTGGAGAATTCAAAAAGATAATAGGACTATCATGTGTGGGTGCAATGGCAACAATTTCATGTTTAACATAAGGAACTATAGCAAGTTCATCTCCATAATCGTAATTCATATTGGCATCTTGGTGTGACGGCCCGAGACCCTTGCGCCAGGTGTCTTCCAGTTATTCGCCGTCGTTGCCATGTCATTCGCTTGCGTGTTGCATCCTGCCATGTCATCATCTGCATTGCATCTGCATGTTTTCAAAACTTGCATCCATCCGGGCTCCCCCAGTTCTCTCCGTTGTCCGTTCTGAGCCCAGACACTCTTGCACGCGCCCACGGCACGTCCGAAATATTATTTTATAAGTGGCCGGAAAATGTTCTCGGAATGGGTTGAAAGTTGGCATGTGGTGTTGTTATGTTGTAGGTAGGCCGCCTGCCAAGTTTCATCGCATTCGGAGTTTGTTTGACGCCCCAACGGATAACTATAGCGGCGATAGTAGCCGGTCTATCGTCGGACGTTTTCGGTCTACGGAACCGTTGCCGGGCTTTCCCTCTCTTTCCTCCCTAGACCTTCTACATGGCCCACTACCAACCGCCAGGCCCAACCTAACCTCTCTCGTCAGCCCACGACCCTCCTCGCGCGCGCGTCTGAAAGCTGTCCCGGACCTGACCCGGGCAGTCGTCACCGTTGCGTCCGGATCATCCCCAAACATCCCTAAATCATCATCGGTTTCTTGTTTGGACTTCCTAAGCTAATTATTCCGGGCCGTCCGATTATGATCGGAGGGACCAAATAGTCCCTAGCTAGATCCACCTGCTATATATATACGGGATCCAACCCTAGAATCTAGGAGGTCTGTCCCTCCACCGCCGCCACCGGGTCGCCTCCCACCTCGGGATCCCCTCGCCCGATCCTCCTCGATCTCCTCACCCAGCCAGTGCATCCCCTCCGATCCATCCTTCCCGTGCCCACCTCCTCGTCCCCGTGCAGCAACCAGGAGCATAAGATCCTCCTTCCACACCCCGCGGCCGAGGACCCCAACCCCGGCATCCGCGTAGCCAAGTCCCTCGAATAGCTGGAGCTTCCTACAGCCTCGCGCGCCCGAGTCCCCGAGGTCCTCTGCTCGCGCACAAGCTCCACAACCTCGAGCCTCCCCATGCCAGCGCATCTCCTCATCCCGCTGCTCCCTTTCTCACTCCGCGGCGTGCAACTCCCAGGAGATCCGAGCTCCTCCCGATACAGAGCTCCACCGTCTTCCTCGCGACCCCGCCACCTCGCCTCACCGCCGATGATCACCAGCACCTCCAGGTCACGCCGCCGGGCCTCCCTCGCGCCCTCTCTTCCTTTCCCTCTCTCTGTCTCACCTCTCTCTGTCTCTCTTCGTCAGGGACAGGAACCAACGATCCGAATCCTCCGCCATGGCCTTGCAGCTCCCGCCGTCTTCTTCGCCGATCAGCACCATGATATGTCTCCAACGTATCTGTAATTTTTGATTGCTCCATGCTATATTATCTATTGTTTTGGGAAATATTTGGCTTTATTATCCACTTTTATATTATTTTTGGGACTAACCTATTAACTGAAGGCCTAGCCCAGATTTGCTGTTTTATGCCTATTTTAGTGTTTTGAAGAAAAGAAATATCAGACGGAGTCGAAACGGAACGAAATCAACTGGACAAGTTATTTTTGGAAGGAAACACACCTGATGGACTTGGACCCCACGTCAGAAGATACAGGAGCTGCCCACGAGGGTGGGGGCGCGCCCACCCCCCTAGGGCGCGCCCCCCTGCCTCGTGGGGCCCCCGTGGCTCCCCTGACATGCTTCTTCTGCCTATATAACTCCATATACCCTAAAACTTCCAAAACACAAGATAGATCGGGAGTTCCGTCGCCAGAAGCCTCCGTAGCCACCAAAAGTCAACCGGGACCCTGTTCCGGCACCCTGCCGGAGGGGGGAACCCTCACCGGTGGCCATCTTCATCATCCCGGTGCTCTCCATGACGAGGAGGGAGTAGTTCTCCCTCAGGGCTGAGGGTATGTACCAGTAGCTATGTGTTTGATCTCTCTCTCTCTCTCTCTCTCTCTCTCTCTCTCTCGTGTTCTTGAGGTGATACGATCTTGATGTATCACGAGCTTTGCTATTATATTTGGATCCTATGATGTTTCTTCCCCCCTCTTCTCTCTTGTAATGAATCGAGTTTCCCCTTTGAAGTAATCTTATTGGATTGAGTCTTTAAAGACTTGAGAACACTTGATGTATGTCTTGCCGTGCGTATCTGTGGTGACAATGGGATATCACGTGATTCACTTGATGTATGTTTTGGTGATCAACTTGCGGGTTCCGCCCATGAACCTATGCATAGGGGTTGGCACACGTTTTCGTCGTGATTCTCCGATAGAAACTTTGGGGCACTCTTTGAGGTCCTATGTGTTGGTTGAATAGATGAATCTGAGATTGTGTGATGCATATCGTATAATCATACCCACAGATACTTGAGGTGACATTGGAGTATCTAGGTGACATTAGGGTTTTGGTTGATTTGTGTCCTAAGGTGTTATTCTAGTATGAACTCTAGGGATGTTTGTGACACTTATAGGAATAGCCCAACGGATTGGTTGGAAAGAATAACTTTGAGGTGGTTTCATACCCTACCATAATCTCTTCGTTCGTTCTCCGCTATTAGTGACTTTGGAGTGACTCTTTGTTGCATGTTGAGGGATAGTTTTATGATCCAATTATGTTAGTATTGTTGAGAGGACTTGCACTAGTGAAAGTATGAACCCTAGGCCTTGTTTCCTATCATTGCAATACCGTTTACGCTCACTTTTATCACTTGTTACCTTGCTGTTTTTATAATTTCAGATTACAAATACCTTTATCTACTATCCATATTGCACTTGTATCACCATCTCTTCGCCGAACTAGTGCACCTATACAATTTACCATTGTATTGGGTGTGTTGGGGACACAAGAGACTCTTCGTTATTTGGTTGCAGGGTTGCTTGAGAGAGACCATCTTCATCCTACACCTCCTACGGATTGATAAACGTTAGGTCATCCACTTGAGGGAAATTTGCTACTGTCCTACAAACCTCTGCACTTGGAGGCCCAACAACGTCTACAAGAAGAAGGTTGTGTAGTAGACATCAAGCTCTTTTCTGGCGCCGTTGTGTAGTAGACATCAAGCTCTTTAGATCTTGCAATCAAGTCTTTTAGTTTCTTGTTTTATCACTAGTTTAGTTTATAAAAGAAAACTACCAAAAAATGGAATTGAGTTTGTCTCATACGCTTCATCTTTTTAATATGTTTCGTGAGTATGATGGAAAGGATAACTGTGCTCAAGTGCTAGAAGAAGAAATCTATAAAATGTTTGGCACTAAATATTTGAATGATGAGCATGATTGCAATGTTGTTAGTACGAATTCTTTGAATATCCATAAGAGTAATGGTGATTGCACTAGTTATGATGAAAATGCCTCCTATAAACATGTTAGTTTTTGTGGAGTAGACTGGGTTTGCAAGTACACACCAAATAGGGAAGATAGATATTGCAAGAGGCATAAGTTCTTAGAAACCAAATTGTTGCAAGAAGAGCTAGATGAATGTGCTGAAAGATTCAATATTTTTCGTGCTCCTTGTGAACTTTGCAATGAACATGGTCATTTAAAGCTCCAATGCTATCTGTTTCATGATCAAGTCGTGTCCAAATATTGTGATAATTTGATTACCCTTGAGCATCATAAAGAGCTTAGCCTTCTTTTGGGTTATGAAGAAATGAAACGCATAACTGAGGATATTCCAAAATTTGCCCTTGATAAAGTTCTTCGTTTTGATCTAGAGAAAATTTATATGTGTTTGTGCCGTGAATTGCATTGATAATCCTTATATTGCCAACTACATAAAGAAAACAAAACAATTAGAAGATGAAGAGAATACTAATGAAAGGGAAGAGACTTCCCAATATCCTCCTATTCTTTCTTATGATGAATCAGGCAACAAGGAGGAGCCTCCTATTCAACCAATCTCATTAATAAGGAGCTCCAAAAATAGGATTGAACCCACACATGATGTGGTGAAGAAGAAGAAAAGAAAAAGGAAGAGAGGTAAAGAGATATCTCTCCCAAATAAAGTTGCTCCTATTATTGCTGTGCCTCATGAAAATGAAGATGATACACTTTATGATGATCTCGTTATGCCTATTGCCTGTTGTGATGATTATGATCGGGAAGATAATGATACTTCTTATGATCTTGAAAATCTTTTTGGTACTTTCTTGGAAGAATATGATAATAATGTTTGCTATACTATTGGTGCTATCCATACTATTAATGATGAGAGTGATTATGCTTATGATACGAAAAGGCCCAAGCTTGGGGAAGCTATGTTTGATGAGGATGACATATTTGAGAATATATTTGCTGCAATTAATGTTTGTCCCAAGCTTGGGGATGCTATGTTTAATAATGATGATATTTTTAGCCTTCCATGTTTTGATATGCAAAGTGATTATGATGAGAACAAAGTTGCTACTTATGATGATTATTGTGATAAAACTTATGCTATAAAGAGTAGTGATGATTATATTTATAAAACTTGTCATGATTATGAGTACCCTTTCTCTGAACATTACTCCTTTAACGTGGAAACAATTTATAGTATTCAAGTCTCTTATGATACTCCCACTATTCCGAATGAGAAGAATTTTGCTTATGTGGAGAGTAATAAAATTTCTATGCTTGTAGATCATGAAAAGAATGCTTTAGGTTCTGGTTATATTGTTGAATTCATTCATGATGCTACTGAAAATTATTATGAGGGAGGAACATATGCTTGTAGGAATTGTAATAATATCAAGTTTCCTCTCTATGTGCTTAAAGTTTTGAAGTTATGCTTGTTTTACCTTCCTATGCAAGTTGATTATTGTTCCCATAAGTTGTTTGCTCAAAAAATCCCTATGCATAGGAAGTATGTTAGACTTAAATGTGCTAGTCATATTCTTCATGATGCTCTCTTTATGTTACAATTCTTATCCTTTATGTGAGCATCATTGAAATCATCGTGCCTAGCTAGGGGCATTAAACGATAGCGCTTGTTGGGAGGCAACACAATTTTATTTTAGTTCCTGTTTAGTAATAAATAATTCATCTAGCCTCTGTTTAGATGTGGTTTTATGCTTTTAATTAGTGTTTGTGCCAAGTAGAACCTTTGGGAAGACTTGGGGGAAGTCTTGTTGATCATGCTGTCAAAAACAGAAACTTTAGTGCTCACGAGAATTGCTGCCATTTTTATTGGAGAGTGCTATTTAGTTAATTCTTTTTCAAGATGATTAATAGATAAATCCCTCAGGTCCAGCAATTTATTTGAGAATTTTATGAGCTCCATAAGTATACGTTTGATTCAGATTACTACAGACTGTTCTGTTTTTGACAGATTCTGTTTTTCATGTGTTGTTTACTTATTTTGATGAATCTATGGCTAGTAAAATAGTTTATAAACCATAGAGAAGTTGTAATACAGTAGGTTTAACACCAATATAAATAAAGAATGAGTTCATTCCAGTACCTTGAAGTGGTGATTTATTTTCTTATACTAATGGAGCTTACGAGTTTTCTGTTAAGTTTTGTGTTGTGAAGTTTTCAAGTTTTGGGTAAAGATTCGATGGACTATGGAATAAGGAGTGGCAAGAGCCTAAGATTGGGGATGCCAAAGGAACCCCAAGGTAATATTCAAGGATAGCCAAGAGCCTAAGCTTGGGGATGCCCCGGAAGGCATCCCCTCTTTCGTCTTCGTTCATCGGTAACTTTACTTGGAGCTATATTTTTATTCACCACATGATATGTGTTTTGCTTGGAGCGTCAATTTATTTTGTTAGGATTTGCTTGCTGTTATTTATAACAATGTTTTGCATCTTTTATTTCAATAAAAGTGGCATTGATAGCCTTTACTATGCCTATGTTACAAGTATACATGTTGCTGTTTGAAAACAGAAAGTTTACCGCTGTTGCAATAATTCCCTAGAAAAGTCAGAATGTGATAAAATGTTGAAACCTTTTGCATATTAAGCTATGATAATTTTACTACAGTGGGAATTTTCTTTCATAATTTTTGGAGCTAGGGAAGTACGGATGTTGCAGCATTCTTTACAGACTATCCTATTTAGGCAGATTGCTGTTATGTTTGCATTGTTTGCATATGTTTGCTTCTTTAATGATTCTATTTGAGGATATGACTATTAAATATGCAGAGGCATTTAGTATGAAATGTTTAATAATAATTTTAGTGACTTGCTACAGTAGAGTATGATAAGGTTTTTGCAATGGTTTAAACTAACTTATCTCATGAGTCCTTGTTGAGTTTTGTGTGGATGAAGCTTTTGAGATTTAGGGAGACCGTGATATGAGAGGAATTAAGGAGACACAAAAGCTCAAGCTTGGGGACCCAAGGCATACCAAGATAATATTTCAAGAATTATCAAGCATCTAAGCTTGGGGATGCCCCGGTTGGCATCCCACCTTTCTTCTTCAACAATTATCGGTTAGTATCGGTTGATCCTAAGTTTTTGCTTCTTCACATGATGTTTGCTATTCTTAGATGTCATTTTATTTTGATTTGCTTGCTGTTTGAATAGAGTACCAAGATCTGAAATTATTAAATGTTAGAGAGTCTTCACATAGTTGCATAATTATTCGACTAATCATTGATCTTCACTTATATCTTTCGGAGTAGTTTGTCATTTGCTCTAGTGCTTCACTTATACCTTTTAGAGCATGGTCGTAGTTTTATTTTGAAGAAATAGATGAACTCTCATGATTCACTTAGATTATTTTGAGAGTCTTAAATAGCATGGTAATTTGCTTAAAATCCTAATATGCTAGGTATACAAGATTAATAATAAAATTCTCTTATGAGTGTGTTGAATACTAAGAGAAGTTTGATACTTGATGATTGTTTTGAGATATGAGGATGGTAATATTAGAGTCATGCTAGTTGAGTAGTTGTGAACTTGAGAAATACTTGTGTTGAAGTTTGTGATTCTCGTAGCATGCACGTATGGTGAACCGTTATGTGATGAAGTCGGAGCGTGATTTATTTATTGATTGTCTTCCTTATGAGTGGCAGTCGGGGACGAGCAATGGTCTTTTCCTACCAATCTATACCCCTAGGAGCATGCGCGTAATACTTTTCTTTGATAACTTCTAGATTTTTGCAATAAGTATGTGAGTTCTTTATGACTAATGTTGAGTCCATGGATTATACGCACTCTCACCCTTCCACCATTGCTAGCCTCTCTAGTACCGCGCAACTTTCGCCGGTACCATAAACCCACCATATACCTTCCTCAAAACAGCCACCATACCTACCTATTATGGCATTTCCATAGCCATTCCGAGATATATTTCCATGCAACTTTCCACCGTTCCGGTTATTATGACACACTCCATCATTGTCATATTGCTTAGCATGATCATGTAGTTGACATTGTATTTGTGGCAAAGCCACCGTTCATAATTCTTTCATACTTGTCACTCTTGATTCATTGCATATCCCGGTACACCGCCAGAGGCATTCATATAGAGTCATCTTTGTTCTACTATCGAGTTGTATCATCGAGTTGTAAATAAATAGAAGTGTGATGATCATCATTCAATAGAGCATTGTCCCCCCCCCAAAAAAAAGAAAGAAAGGCCAAATAAAAAAACGAAAGGCCCAATAAAAAAAGAAAGGCCCAAAAAGGGAAAGGCCAAATAAAAAAATAAAAAAATAAAAGGGACATTGCTACTATCCTTTTACCACACTTGTGCTTCAAAGTAGCACCATGATCTTCATGATAGAGAGTCTCCTATGTTGTCACTTTTATATACTAGTGGGAATCTTTCATTATAGAACTTGGCTTGTATATTCCAATGATGGGCTACCTCAAAATGCCCTAGGTCTTCGTGAGCAAGCAAGTTGGATGCACACCCACTTAGTTTCTTTTGAGCTTTCATAAATTCATAGCTCTAGTGCATCCGTTGCATGGCAATCCCTACTCACTCACATTGATATCTATTGATGGGCATCTCCATAGCCCTTTGATACGCCTAGTTGATGTGAGACTATATTCTCCTTTTTGTCTTCTCCACAACCACCACTCTATTCCACCTATAGTGCTATATCCATGGCTCACGCTCATGTATTGCGTGAAGATTGAAAAAGTTTGAGAACATTAAAAGTATGAAACAATTGCTTGGCTTGTCATCGGGGTTGTGCATGATTTAAATATGTTGTGTGGTGAAGATGGAGCATAGCCAGACTATATGATTTTGTAGGGATAACTTTCTTTGGCCATGTTATTTTGAGAAGACATGATTGCTTAGTTAGTATGCTTGAAATATTATTAATGTCAAAATGAACTTTTGTCTTGAATCTTTCGGATCTGAATATTCATATCACAAGTAGGAAGAACTACATTGAAATTATGCCAACTAGCATTCCACATCAAAAATTATCTTTTTTATCATTTACCAACTCGAGGACGAGCAGGAATTAAGCTTGGGGTGCTTGATACGTCTCCAACGTATCTATAATTTTTGATTGCTCCATGCTATATTATCTACTGTTTTGGGCAATATTGGGCTTTATTATAAACTTTTATATTATTTTTGGGACTAACCTATTTGTGACGCCCGGATAGTCACGCTACAGTAATCCTTCGCTAATGATGCCACGTCACCATTATTACTGTTGCTAATCTCTCGTTAATTCAAAAAAAAACCGTTTCAAATTCAAATTCAAAATCTAGTCAAACGGTAAAAGTTTTGAAAAGTCAAATCTAAAATGTTCAAAGTGTAGCAAACAAATCATAGATGATTATGGTGGTGGGTCCAAATTAACATACTATGTTTAAGTGCATTAGATAATAGGAACAGTCGCCGAAACAATAATTTAAACGTCTCTTAAATAATTAAGTTATTAAAAACTACTTTTTATAACTACAAGAATAATTGTGGTTGTGGTATAAATACTATTAGTGATTTAGGTGCTAACTATATGTTTTACAAAACTAAAACAATTAGGGTAATAAAATTAAAACAGAAAAAAAAAGAAGCACCCCTCCCTCCGCTGGGCCTACCGGCCCAGCTAGCCCAGCTAGCCAGCCGGCCGGCCCAGCTAGCCAGCCGGCCGGCCCAGCCGGCCACTTCGCCTCTGGCCTACGAGGCCACCTCCCCCGAACCCTAACCCTCACCCGATCCCCACTTCCCCCCCCACTCTTCCCTCACTCCCTCGATCCAAATCGGGATCGAGGCGACCACGCCCCCGACCCCGACGACATCGCCCCGACGCACGTCGCCGTCCTCGGCGCCCCCCCCCCCCACCGGAGCACCACCCCCATCGCCCTGCTGCCTCGCCGTCCCGCTACCCCATCGGTCGCCCGCGACGCCGCCGCCGGTTCCCGTCGTCACCACGCCGGCGCCTGGAGCTTCACCACCGGCCTGCCTCCTCTTCGCCGCATCGCCACCCCGCTGGAGGACGACCTCGCCGGCCTGCGTCGTTCATCGTCGTCGTCTCCGACCACCGCCCCGAGCACCACTGCCCTAGACCCTACCCCCCCACCGTGAGCTCCCTCCCTCTACCTCGCGCTCACCGCGGCCGTCCCGACGCCCGCGCACGACCACCGCGCTCCGGCCGCGCACTGGACTCACCCCCCTACTCGCCCGCGGCGTCATGCGGGCTCTGCCGTCGCCGGCGACCTCGCCTTGCACCGGGCGGGTTGCACCCCAGCGCGTGGATGCGCCCCACCTCCGACGCGCTGGCCCCCGCTCCAGTCCCTCCCTTCGCCGCTGCCGTACGCAGACGCCGTCCACGCCCACCAAGTCCCGCTCCGGCCTCGGCCTCGCCTTGCCCCCCCGGTCGGGCTCAGCCTCAGCGCGGGCGACGCCAGTGCCCGGGGCCAGTCGCCCGCCCGCCCGCCTGTGCCCGCTAGCACCCGATCCGCTAAGGCCCCCCCCGGGCCACTGACTAGGGGGCCCCGCCCCATAACGTTTTTGGAAAAAAAAAAGAAAAAAGAAAAAAAAGAATTAAAAAAATATATATTAAATGAATAAATAAATAATAATTAAAATAATTAAAATGTTAATTAATTAATTAATTAAGTAATTAAATAAGTTAAATAATCCTGATTAGATTAACCTAATCACTAATTAAATTAACTAATCTATAATTAAACTAAACAGAGAATGACAGGTGGGTCCCACTGGACCCACATGTTAGGTTGACCAAGTCAACTCTGTTGACTGCTGATGTCAGCATGACATTATGCTGATGTCATTAATCTGTTTTTTGAATTAATTAAATAATTAATCAAATTCCAGAAATTAATAAAATCTTTAGAAAATCATATCTTTTAATCCGTAACTCGGATTAAAATATTTTCAACATGAAAGTTGCTCAGAACGACGAGACGAATCCGGATACGCAGTCCGTTCGTCCGCCACACACCCCTAACCTATCGAACTCGCAACTTTCCCCCTCCGGCTCCTCTGCCCGAAAACACGAAACACCGGGAATACTTTCCCGGGGTTTTCCCCCCTTCACCGGTATCACCTACTACCGCGTTAGGGCACACCGAACACCGCGTATTGCCTTGATATATTTTGTGGTGCTTTGTTTGCTCTGTATTCATTATTTCTTCCCCCTCTTCTCTCCGGTAGACTACGAGACCGACGCTGCTGCTGACCAGTTCGACTACGGAGTTGACGACCCCTCTCTCTTGCCAGAGCAACCAGGCAAGCCCCCCCCTTTGATCACCAGATATCGCCTATTCTCCTCTATACTGCTTGCATTAGAGTAGTGTAGCATGTTACTGCTTTCGTTAATCCTATTCTGATGCATAGCCTGACATTGTCGCTACATCTGTTGATACCTTACCTGCAATCCTAAATGCTTAGTATAGGATGCTAGTTTATCATCATTGGCCCTACATTCTTGTCAGTCTGCCTTGCTATACTATCGGGCCGTGATCACTTGGGAGGTGATCACGGGTATATACTATACATACATACATACTATACAGATGGTGACTAAAGTCGGGTCAGCTCATTGAGTACCCGCAAGTGATTCTGACGAGGGGGCTGAAAGGACAGGTGGCTCCATCCCGGTAGAGGTGGGCCTGGGTTCCCGACGGCCCTCGACTGTTACTTTGTGGCGGAGCGACAGGGCAGGTTGAGACCACCTAGGAGACAGGTGGGCCTGGCCCTGTTCGGCGTTCGCGGATACTTAACACGCTTAACGAGATCTTGGTATTTGATCTGAGTCGGCTACGAGCCTATACGCACTAACCATCTACGTGGGAGTAGTTATGGGTATCCCGACGTCGTGGTATCAGCCGAAGCACTTCAGACGTCAGCGACGGAGCGGCGCGCGCCGAATTGGACTGGAACGCCACTAGGCTAGGTCTGCTTTCGGCCGCCCTCGCAACGTGCAGGTGTGCTATGGGCGATGGGCCCAGACCCCTGTGCGCTTAGGTTTAGACCGGCGTGCTGGCCTCTCTGTTGTGCCTAGGTGGGGCTGCGACGTGTTGATCTTCCGAGGCCGGGCATGACCCAGGAAAGTGTGTCCGGCCAAATGGGATCGAGCGTGTTGGGTTATGTGGTGCACCCCTGCAGGGAAGTTAATCTATTCGAATAGCCGTGATCTTCGGTAACAGGACGACTTGGAGTTGTACCTTGACCTTATGACAACTAGAACCGGATACTTAATAAAACACACCCTTCCAAGTTCCACAGACAACCCGGTGATCGCTTTTCTACAGGGCGACGAGGAGGAGGATCGCCGGGTAGGATTATGCTATGCGATGCACTGGATGCTTGGACCTGGATGCTACTTGGAGATGCTACTTGGAGGACTTCAATCTACTCTCTTCTACATGCTGCAAGACGGAGGCTGCCAGAAGCGTAGTCTTCGACAGGATTAGCTATCCCCCTCTTATTCTGGCATTCTGCAGTTCAGTCCACTGATATGGCCTCCTTACACATATACCCATGCATATGTAGTGTAGTTCCTTGCTTGCGAGTACTTTGGATGAGTACTCACGGTTGCTTTCTCCCCCCTTTTTCCCCTTTCCTTTCTTTCTGGTTGTCGCAACCAGATGCTGGAGTCCAGGAGCCAGACGCCACCGTCGACGACGACCCCTACTACACCGGAGGTGCCTACTACTACGTGCAGCCCGCTGACGACGACCAGGAGTAGTTAGGAGGATCCCAGGCAGGAGGCCTGCGCCTCTTTCGATCTGTATCCCAGTTTGTGCTAGCCTTCTTAAGGCAAACTTGTTTAACTTATGTCTGTACTCAGATATTGTTGCTTCCGCTGACTCGTCTATGATCGAGCACTTGTATTCGAGCCCTCGAGGCCCCTGGCTTGTATTATGATGCTTGTATGACTTATTTATGTTTTAGAGTTGTGTTGTGATATCTTCCCGTGAGTCCCTGATCTTGATCGTACACGTTTGCGTGCATGATTAGTGTACGATTGAATCGGGGGCGTCACAAGTTGGTATCAGAGCCGACTGCCTGTAGGAATCCCCCTTCCAACTCCTTGGCCGAAGTCGAGTCTAGACTTTACAAAACTTTTACTAACATGGCTGTGCGGCCCATGGGCCCACGTCGCCATTGGGTGGTAGTAGGATCTTTTACTCCTCGACCTTTACTCTGGGACTCTGAACTCTCTTCTACTCGGGTTAAACGATTTATACTAAAATCTGACTTTAGGTTCTCGAAAATACTTTCTCCCGGAGAGCCCCTTCAGTCCAGGTGATCGCCGACTGCACCAGAAGATTTCGAAGTTACTCGCCGAAACTCTTTTGAGACTTTGTGTCCGTTGCTTTTGCAATTCCCTACCATCGAAATATCCCTATGGATAAATACTTACACTTGACGTTCTTACTTTTATTCCCAGTTGATCTTGTTATTACAAGATGCCCCGAAATTCTCTCTATTGATCCGAGAATATCTTGCGCCTACTGTCTTGCAATTCCTTGTCACCTGAATACCCATATGGATAATTCTCGCACTTGTCGAGTATCCGCTTATCCCCAGTTGTTCATGTGTTTCACAAAAGTCTTCAAAATAATATTCGATCTTCCGAAAATCCTCTGGAGCCTTTGGCTTTTGAAATTCTTGCTTGCTTGCATTATGGTTAATCCCATAAGTCTCGTAGTCTTAATGACATTCCTTGTCATTATCATTTTGAGTCTGTTGACTCAATATGTTTGCGAATACCCGCAAACATCATTGATCCTTATAAATTACCTTTCCGGCTGAGCTGCCATTCTTTTAACTGGAATTGGTTCTCGACCAATCCAATTGTCGTTGATTGTACCCTAAGGCTATTCAACTTATCCATCCCTAATCAGAGCATTGCTTCTGATCCCTTGATTTGGGAATCTTAATTCCTTTGCATTTGATAATTGAGTTAGTCAGTTGTTTCTATAATCCGGTGCACTTGCATTCCTTCTTCCTTTGATAGAGTACCGATACCCACACCAGCTCCGTTGTGGACCATCGGTTCCTTTGTTGGATTTTATGTCCTTCATAATTAATCACCTTGTGAGCTCTTTCCCCTGATACATAATGCCTTTGGTACATCGTATCCTCTGCTTGACCAACAATGCTCTACTTTCGAGCTTGTATTAATTACCCTGAAGTTTGTGGTATATGTTCGTAAGATGCCCGGATGGGTTGAACCTATGCCTTCCTTAATATGTGTGAACTCGGAAGATTTCACGAGTCATACTCATCTGGTATTTCACCGGGTAAAACTTTCAACATTAATGCCTTTATCAAAGCGAGAAGTGAATGGAAGATTATACATTGAAGAAGTGGGAGTCGACCTTGAACTTTGTGTTCATGCCCATAGACACGATGTAGATCTTCTCATCGAAGCTTCTTTTAAAATCAATTATTCCCTTGGTATAAGTTCATCTTATATCTGAGATCTGGCCCTTTTGCAATCGTGGTTCTGACCATGTTCTCCTTTAAATATCATGTCCTGTGCAAGTTTAAGCACTTGTCTTCTATAGAGCAATACCCCAGTTCAACTTCTAGTTTGATCTGTCATCGAGTATTACCACCTGGTATCTCGAGATTATCTTGGAACTGCATAATTTCTTATGAGTTCTTCATCACGTACTACATACTCACCGATTACAATTTTTCATGGGCTCGGAGTTATTGAACACTCAAAGACACCGATAACTGAACCGAGTCCGCTCTACGGTTCAACAACTCTTCAGTAAGCTTCTATAAGTACGAGTTTGTACCCGATCACGCCATTCCTAGCCTGTTTGGCTATATCGTTATCGTGACGAATTCTAACGGGGCTACCTGGTCCTTATTTTCGGAGCACCAATTTTCGACGATGAACTAACCTTACGTCGATTGTCCTCGTCATACCCTTTCACCTTAAACAACAAGCTTGAGTTCGAGTTTGTGTCGTAACGGTGGTTCCAATAACCTCTTGATTCATCATTCCTTTGACTTGATGTCGTTGCTGATTGACAACATCTGCATGAAATCTCTCGACAATTGTGTCGTGATCATCATCAACCTTATGAGCTCTTCCAGGAATTCGATTGAATTCATGATGGGTAATACCATCCTTGCCCCTCGATGATTCCTGTTCTCATCGACCACTTTATTGCCTTCCGTTCAACACAACTTGTTCGTGTTTTGTGTAAACTTTGAGATCACTGCTACCCGGCATTGTTCTTCTTTACCTGGGAACATTAACATCTCTTATGTCCTCAATGTTGTGAGAATTTCACCACCTCTGGAGAATTCTTGATACAAGTGATACTTATCACCATCACCATTCTTTTCCTGGTCACCGTGTTATTTCTAAACACCGACAAATAGACTGTGATGTGTAATCCCAAAACTTCTAGCAACCCTATTGCTTTGAAGTTAATGGTCGGTCGTTCATTCTTAGACTGTTGATTATTGAATCACCATTCTGACATTGGTCGTGCAACCCAACCCATATTTCGGGTGCACCTTTCAACCAATGTTTAATTGTGTATGTTTTCCTCGAACATACTTCCTTATATCAGTTGATCTGACAAATGTTATCTCCTTGTTCACTTAATGGTGGAAATCCATCTTTTGGGAATCTCGGTGAATTGCCGTTGAGTTCACCAGACACCTCCTTGTCCTCTCCCTGGTTTAATGGTGAACTATTGCTTCAGAAACCCGCTCCCATAGTTCATTTCCCGAGAAGCTTGCAATGCCATTTCCACGATTTGTGTTGCGCCTTTTCTTCTCGGACATCCTGAGTCTCAGGTATCCTGACACCAATCGGATCTGAATCTCGGTCAGATATGATGGTTGGGACAATTTTCCAAGAGTCATGAAGTTGATCCTTTGATGACCCGGTAATATGATGTCATGCCTAGCACCCCCCCCCCCCGGCTGGAGGACCTATCATTATAGATTCCTTTTCAGCAAGGTTATCCATTCGTCCATGAGGAAATTGTAAGACTTATTCTACAAGTTATTCCTGATGGATCCTTCGTGTTTCCAAAGTCTGATCTTCACCTGAAGACCATGTCAATGCTATCTCGAAGCATG